>NC_058135.1:15372796-15399330 GCF_016433145.1 Gracilinanus agilis | reverse complement strand
GACAGAGAGAAGAGAAAGAGACAGAGACAGAGAGAGCAGGAGAGAGAGACAGAGACAGAGAAGAGAGAGACAGAGAAAGAAAGAGAGAAAGAAAAAGAGAGAGGAGAGAAAGAGAAGAGACAGAGGGAGAGAGAGAAGGAGGAGAGAGACGGGGAGACAGAGAGAGGAGAAAGAGACAGAGAGAGAGCAGGAGAGAGAGAGACAGAGACAGAGACAGAGAAGAGAGAAACAGAGAAAGAAAGAGAGAGACAGAGATAGAGAGAGGAGAAAGAGAGAGACAGACAGAGAGGGAGCAGGAGAAACAGAGAAAGAAAGAGACAGAGACAGAGAGAGAGACACAGAGAGAGACAGGGTGAGACAGAGAGAGGAGAGAGAGAAAGAGACAGAGATAGAAAGAGAGCAAGAGAGAGAGAGAGAGACAGACAGACAGACAGACAGAGAAGGGAGAAACAGAAAGAAAGAGACAGAGAGGAGAAAGAGAGAGACAGACAGAGCAGGAGAGACAGAGACAGAGACAGAGAGACAGAGAGGAGAGAAAGAGACAGAGACACAGAGAGAGAGACAGGGCGAGACAGAGAGAGGAGAGAGAGAAAGAGAGAGAGAGAGAGAGAGAGAGAGAGAGAGAGAGAGAGAGAGAGAGAGAGAGCAAGCACACACAAGTGCTTTATATCTGCTCTGCTTAGGGAAATGAGTTGTATTCATTTTGACCTCCATATCAAGCTAGTTTGAGAGACTTCCCATTGAAGGGGAATAAGATTGTTGGATGAGGAGAATTTTAACTGGAGGGACATTTAATTTTTTTTGCTGGTTCCTTGTGGTTGTGGCTCTGGCTCTCCAAAGAGCTGGACAAGTGCTGAGATTAGCCCTGAGGGCTTGTCTGGATTGTAAGGAAGCTCCTAATTTTTCAGGAAGTCCCATCCACAGGGTACCCTTGTAGCACATGGTGGGGAGGGGGAGATGTCATTCCCTTGCTATTTACTTTATGCGTCTACTTTAAGTGAATCATGGTTCTGGTCTGACTTATGGTTCCTATTCCTGGCTGCTGCATTTTCCAGGAGGGTCTGGGTCAAGAACTGGGGGCTTGAGCCTTGTTTCCATAATAATGATTCCACAGTGCACTTGGAGAATGAAAGGTCAAAGGGAAACTGGATGGGTCCCCTTTAAAGAGCCTGCCTACTACCCGCAAAACCCAATGGAGTCTCAAGGGGCTCCCACTGGGGAAAATGGGACCAAAGACTAATGAGGCAAGCAGAGAGTTTCCAACAAGAGCAGGTCATATTCACAAATGCTGGCTGTTGTTCAAATTCAGTGGCAGTGGGACAAAAGGGATAAAAAGGTGAATAGCAGGATGAGACAGGATGGATGCTTGTTTTGATATTATGGAGGAGATTCTTGCCCAAATGTGGGTTGGCCTGGATGGTCCCTGGGCCACTGGGTTGTCCCCTGCCCCTTTAGGTGGCAATAGGTTGGCCCCTGTGTTTCTGCTGTATGGACGAGTCACCTAGGCCTCTATCTCTTGAGTTTTTATAATAAAAAAGCCAACAAGATTCCAGGATGATTAAGAGACCAGAGATTTTTATGGACATGGGGAGATTTGGATGCCAGTGAAGGAAGATGGAGCCATGGGCAGGGGTCATCAGTGCCCTCAAGAATAAGAAAAGGACAGGCCTAGAGATAGGAGATCATGAATGAAAATCTCATCTCAGACACTGCTTAGCTGTGTGACCCTGGGCAAGTCCCTTAACCCCCATTACCTAGCTCTTACTGCTCTTCTGCCTTAGAACCAATACATAGGACTGATTCTGAGACAGAAGGTAAGGGTTTAAAAAAAATAGGAAAAGGGAAAAAAAAGGATGATATGCTCCCCCAGCTCCCCCAACAGCAGGCTGATGGCCCTCAAGATTACTCTGTTTCTGTGTGACAGACAATGACTGGGGAGAGGAATGGCGCTGGGCAGCTGACTGACTCAAGACTCCCGGTCCTGTGATTCACTCATCCTTTGTTTACCACCAGTGAGTCCAAAGGTCTGCTCGGAAGTGCCCTTTCCTCTTCAGACAAAGGCCCCTCGTGCAGAAGGGGCAGGATTGTGAAACCGGGCAGCGCTGAGATGGATAAGAGGATGTGGCGGGGCCGAGGAGGGGCTGATGCTTGTGAGGTCACCTTGAGTGGGAGGCGGGGAGCTCTGGCTGAAGGGCCCTGGCGAGGGCAGGAGTAAGTCTTTCTGTGCTGAAGTGGGACGAAAGGCAATGCTGGAACAGAGGCAGAGGGTGAGGGGACGAAGGCGAGGCGCCTTCCCTCCCTTCCTGACATGACTCACTAGTCTAGTGTCTGAGGCCGCAGAAGGGGCTCCGGAAGGTCAGAAAACCAAAGAGCCCTGGAGGATTGCCCAAACCCAGCTCGTGATTTTATAGGGGTCAGGAACTTCCACAATCCTTTGGGCCAGGCATCTTGTTTTCCATTTGGGAAACAGACTCAGAGAGAGAAGGGAGTGGCCCATGGACGCATCGAGGAGAGCTCTGCACCCTGACCCAGTAAGGGACGTGGCTTTGCCAGTGTAAAGAGAAAAGGTATTCCCATTGGACTGGGTAGCTGCACTCACTCAGAGGAGCTGCGGCGGAACCCCCTGGTGTGTGGCGCCCCCCAAGTACAGTTTCCTCAGAGCTTCCAGCAGCTCTCACTGGGCACATCCAATTCCACCCCCAGCACACATACCTCCTGGGTAGACCAGGCTGGGCACCAGGACGGGGGATGGAGCTACTCGTGCTATTTTAACTACATTTGGATTTTGGTTTTCCCATTGCCACACACCGCACATGGGCAGAAGGTGTGAGAGATGTTTTTCAGCCCCCAAAGTCTACACCAATCATAAATGCAGTCCCAGTAACAGTTAGAGCTGCTTGGTGGGGGAACTTGTCTTTTGGAACAAGTGAGAGGAAGGCCAAGTGGGAGGGTGGGTGAGGGCAAGATCAGGAGGCCCTTCGTCCGGGCTCCCCAGTCCAGTCCTGATGTGCGGATGTGGCCTACCGGAATAATCGTGCCTGTGTGCTTGGGATGCTGAGGAGCCAACCTTAGCTCACAGGGACCTATGTGGTCCTGCTCACGAAGCGAGGGGGGGGGGGCAACTGAAGAACATGGAATGGGAATGTTCTACAGCAGGGAGGCATGTCTGCCAGAACCACTTGCCTCAGTTTCCCCATTTGTGAACCCTCCCTCCCAGGGTTGTTGTGAGTCTGACGTCCCGCCATACCATGTAAATAAGTGGCAGCTGGGGTGTTCTGGCTCGGGTGCTACTCCTGTCTTACCCCTGGCTGACTTGGTTCTACCTGCTTCACCTGGAAAGAGCCGGCCAGCCTTCCCATGTGTCCCTGAATATTCACAGGTGCTACTACTTAGGACACAGGCACATTCCGTGACGCTCCACAGCTGGCCTCCTGAGTGATCCATGGCTGAGTCATTCCCTAGAGGAGGGGCCTCATGTCCTTTATTCTTGGACCACAAAAAGCGGTCGTGCATGAGGGCCTCATTCCAGTTTTCATGGCCCTCCCCCTCTCCCTCCCCCAGAAAGGCACGACAAAGTCAATCCAAAGGAAACATTTATTAGGTGGGTGGGTAGCACATGCAGGTGCCAAGTGGCCTCTTCCCTCGTCTGTAACACAGGGAGCCATTCTTGACGCTTCCTTTCCTAGGAGCTGCAGTCACCAAGGTTTGGGAGCTTTGTGAACAGCACGGCTCCCCTCTGGTGCCAAGAGGGCGCCGCTACTCATGCTCTGGTCCTAGATGCCTCTTCTCTGCCACAGCTGCCCATTGGCCAAGGTGCCCACCCACCCAAGGCCTGGCAGTCCTGTTCATTTGAGCCATGTAGGCTTTCAGCAAGGACCTTCTGTGATCCAGGTTCAGTTTCTCTCTGATAGGCTTTGCAATCAAGTTTCACTAGAGGTTCTCTGCCATCCGGGCCACGCTACCGCATTATAACCTTGGGTCCAGGGAGAGCTTTGGGGCCCGGGGAGATGCCGGTCCCACCCAAAAGGCAGACTCCAGGTGATGTGTGAGGGCTCCTCTTGGTCTGAAGCACTTCATCCAGCCAAACTCCCTGCCAGCACGGAGCCCCAAGGAGGCAGGACACCGGACCACCTCTTGTCTCATGTGGGCCTCCCTCACCAACATCAAGGAAACAACAAAAATTTTTTTTTTTTAAAACAAAGAATCACATCTGTGGAGCATTTTATTCTGGAATAACAACAACAATGAGAACGGGCCGGCTAATCATATCTTCCTCATTTGCAGTATCTGTCAGCTTTCAATTTGACTCTCCTGTTTCAAGACAAAAATAAAAAAAATCATGCAAAACTAAGCACCACCTGCTTGTGACCCAGAGGGCCTCGGTTTCCTCTATGGCACGAACAAGCGGGGTAGCCTGGAGGAATGGAAAGAAGGCCTTGTGTGCTCGAGCCCCGGTGAGCTTGGGCCACTCTCTGCAGCTCCAGGCGGGGGCAGCCTGTCCTCAGGCCTCGGTGAAAGCTGCCCTGTGGCTGTGAGCAGTCCCTGTGGGCTCTCCGGGCTGCTGGCTAGGTGGGATGGCAACTTCACCTTTGAGGGTGGCGGGCTGGGAGCTTCCTGAACCCTGTTGGGACCTGCCCGCTCTCAGCCCTGTCTCCTTGTTTTTCAGGACTGGAGCAAACTCAGGCGAACTCTAGAAGAACGAGTTCTTCCACAAGCCAAGCCCCTCGCCCCTGCCACCCTGCTCCTGCTCCCCCTGTCCTCTGAGCGACTCTGCCCTCGTTCGTGTGAAGAGCAGGGCCCAGGGCAGCCCTCGCCTCTCACATTAGAGCCTCACTACAAAACACGGGGACGAGCCAGGAGTGTCTGGGGGAGCCAAGAGGCGTCCCGGCAGAGGACGGCGGGAGCCCTCCGCAGGCCCGTAGAGCAAGAAGGGCCCGAGGCTAGTCACGGGCTCCCTCACTCTCTAGCCCCTTCCCTCAGCCGTGTCACCGAGGTCTGAAGCCATTCCTAAGAGCTGCTCCTTCTCCCTCTTCCTCAACTCCTGCCCCTTGTTTGCCCGAGGACCTCGATGCCTCCATCAATCCTGGTGGAGCTCCCCAGCGCGGCCCCATCTAGCTGGCACCGCCTTAGTGAGAGCGTGCCCTGTGAGATAAGGCTCTGGGAAGGCCTGAGGGGGAGCCCCTGGGATGGGGGGCAGGAGAGGCGAGGTCAGACGCCCGGTCACCACAGGGAAGCCCGAGGAATCCTAGGGGCGAGCTCTGCAGCCAGAAGGGAGCCTCCAAGGCCCTGGGGTGGGCAGGAAGCGGAGGGCAGCACGAGAACCTCACTGCAAAAAGAGGGCAGAGGGCCTGCGAAGGCTGCTTCTTCCTCCAGACCCCAAGGTGAGAACCCCCTGGAATGGAAGGGAACCTGCATTTAAGGTTGCTCCCATCCCGTCATTCGCCCGATGCACGGTCCGCACACAGGCCCGCTGGGGCGGGGGCACATGTCTGAGCCGGGCCAGCCTGGTGGGGGTCTCTTACCTGCGCTGGGCCCCAGAAAGCTCCTTCCTCTGTGCGTGCGTGCATGCGTGTGTGTGAGGAAACATGACACGCGCACAGAGCAGCGGGCCCTACATCAGGAAAGGCGTCAGTCACGCACCTGTCCAGCAGTGTCTCGTGGAAAAGCCCATCTTTGCGGGCCTTCTTAAGGGCTTTGCTGTCTTCTTTGCTGATTTTCAGTTTGTGGTCTTGGAAGCTTTGGAATTTCTTCCTGTTAAGAAACCCACGTGTTAAAGCAAACATACCACAGGATGACGGCCACAACCACAATGAGCAGCCACCGAACACTCTGAAGCTTGCCAGCACTTCCTATCTCTCGTGGCCTCTGAGCCTCCCCTCAACCCTGGGACACAGGTTCTAGTCTCATCTCCATTGCGAGATTTGAACTCAGGCCCCTTGCTCTAACGACTGAGCCTCCAGGTGCCCCCAATAGGCTTCCAAACTCCTTAACCCCTTGCTGTGCATGGAACACTCTCAGTTCTGTAGCTCCTGATTGGGGTGCACAGGCTCTGGCCTAGCTCCAGCCACATGTCACTCCCTGACTAAATCTTTTAATTTTTTTTAACCCTTAACTTCAGCTCCTAGGTGCAAGAGTGGTAAGGGTGGGCAATGGGGGTCAAGTGACTTGCCCAGGGTCACACAGCTGGGAAGTGTCTGAGGCTGGATTTGAACCCAGGACCTTCCATCTCTAGGACTGACTCTCAATCCACTGAGCTACCCAGCTGCCCCCTTGGCTAAATCTTTTAATTATTTAAAACCTCACCTTCCGTCTTAGACTCAATACCGTGTATTGGTTCCAAGGCAGAAGAGCAGTAAGGGCTGGGCAATGGGGGTGAAGTGACTTGTCCAGGGTCACTCAGTCAGGAAGGGTTTGAAGCCAGATTTGAACCCAGGACCTCCTGTCTCCAAGCCTGACTCTCTATTGAGAGATGTGTCACGGGAAAGAAAAATCCAATGATCCCTTCATTCCAACATCTATCCATCCACCTGCCCACCCACAGATCTATCCACTCACTCATCTCACCTAACCACGCACTCATCCACCCACCCACCCACCCACGCATCTATGCAATCCTCTGCTCACTTGTGCACTCACCCATTCATCTAGGTGGCCACCCACCCACGTCTCCTTCCATCTCCCCAATCACTCCCGCTCCTCCCTCCCTCCCTCCCCTCCCCCTGCCCAGCTGTCCATCTAAGCACCTGCCCAGTCACCCAGGCACCCACCCATCCATCCGGCCGTCGCTACTCACACATAGTTGATTTCGCACTGCTTCACGTTTCCTTTGTCTTCTTCGGGAATGTCATCTTTTTTCTTGGTTTCTCTTTCCGCGCAAGAACGAATCTAGATGTCAGAGTTTGGAAAGGAGAATAAGCCGTTGCAGAACTTGTGGAGAATCCCTTCATAGAAAGCAATGAAAGGGCCCAGCCCTTTCAGTGACTGCGCTGCAGAGAGAAGGCCGGTTCTGGATAGTGGCTGGGGTTTCTTTACGTGAGGAAGGGCAACAGAGTAATCGATCCATCAACTAATTCATCAATCAATTTTAAGCCACGAGATTTTGTTTAGTGCCAACTTTGTGTCAAGCTCTGTGATAGGTGCTGGAGATATAGAGACAAAAATGAACCAATCTGGGGCAGCAACGGATACAGCCTGGCCTAGAGATGGGAGGTCCTGGGTCAAATCTGGCTTCAGATCCTTCCTGGATGGGTGACCCTGGGCAAGTCATTTAACCTCCATTACCTAGCACTTATGGCTCTTCTGCCTTGGACCTCATACTTACTATTGATTCTAAGACACAACAAAGCTACATATGTATTCACATACACACCCATGCAAGTCCACAGGGAATAAATTGAAAACAAATCAGAGAGTAAAGCATGAGGTCGTTAGGAAGGGATCAGGAAGGTCTGGAGAGCTGAGCTCAAGTGCAGGTTCTTCTGCTAACTTGGGGCATGACTCTAACTCGGCCCTTTAGCCTCCCAGTCTGTGTAATCCTCTGTAAAGTGAAGGAGGAAGACTGGATGAGGAATCTTTCTCTTTTTTACATTCTAGCCTGCTTGCTCAGTAGGGGGAAGACTGTGGACCTTCTTGAAATCATGTTTTTAAATGCATAAATTGCAAAGGATTGCAATTACACAATTATAGATTGCATCTATGTTGAAATACAGATATCAAAATATTGAAAAAAAATTTCAAGACCAAAAGGAACAAGTATTCATTAAGCATGTGCAACGTGCTAGGGGCACAGAGTTCAACAAACCTTGCTCTGTCCTGACCTATTTAAACTGACAGGTGATGTTGAAAACAGGAGATGGATAACAGCACGGACCACTGCCATTTCCCAGGGAGGTTTAGTCAGAAAGTCAGATAGTGCAAATAGTCAGAAGAGGGCAATGAAGGGCCTCAGGCAGTGCCCGGGGCTTCCATGTAAAGGAGGGCAGTTGTGGCAGCTGGGGATGAGGTGGGCAAAGCTTGGAAGCCAGCTCCTAAAGTCTTCCGCTTCCAAGGAGGAATTATCCACGAGAGAAGGAGCAGGTGGACAGAGCTGTTGACAGAAGAGTGGTCCCCCGAGAAGATCTGCTTTCTTTTTAGACATTCATGGGGATGTCTTTGGTTTTTACCTAAATTCTCCCCTCTCCAGGAAGAATAAAAAGGAAGAGAAGCAGCTCAGCAAAACAGACTGTTGACTAAGCATCTCCTTCCAGCTGCCCTGGATTCGCTGGGCACAAGGTGCCCCCGAGTCCCAACAGCCTGTACTGTTGGCTGGGAAAGATACTACAAAACCAAAGAGGGGGAGCTGGCTGGAGCCAGGCCAGAGCTCCTGGGGGGGGAGGTCTATGAGGCAGTGACCCTGGGGGTGGCCCTCCATCCCTGAACATGACTGTCACAGGGTAAAGGGGAAAAGTCTAAGCTCTAGAAATGAGGAGGCCTAGACTCTGTTCTTGGCAGGTGGGCAGCACACTGCCTGCCTGTGGCCAGAGTGGCCAGTGGGATCTCTCCCTTTGGCTATGAGGGGCTGCTCTCTGCTCAGAAAGGACAGGCATGTGGAAACAAAGGCTGGCAATGACAATTGTTAACAGTAAAGAGAGAGGGTGCTGGTCTCTGGTCCATCCTCCCCACTGGCTTCTGTGCCAGTGTCTTTGATGAAAATACAAGAGGGAGGCGGACAGATGAGAGCAGCCTCACAGGCACCACTGAATAGAGCGGGCAGAGGCTCCCAACTCTAAAGTGCTTGGGATTCTGTGGAGGTAGCCACAGGGGGCACAATGCTGGGCCTGAAGGCAGGAGGACCCAAGACCAAATACAGCCTCAGACAGATTAGCTGGGCGCCCTGGGCCAGGTGCTTGGCTTCGTCCTGTCTCCATTTCCTCTTATCTGTGACATGTGGGCTATCACAGGTCCAAGAAGACCCTACTTATACAGTGCTTCACCCAGGGCCTGGCCCACAAAAGGAGCTAGAGAAACACTTGTTTCCTTCACAGTTTTTGATACAAAAGGGGTCCCCAGGTTCAGGGTACAATCATACAAGATTCCCTAAAGATGAAATCACCGAGATCACTTTGTCATCAATAAACAGAAGAGAGTAAAATGGACAAGGCTCTAACAAATGGAGTTGGGAGCTTGCCAGAAAGATTTTCCCCTGTCCTAGAAGCCATCTGGAGTAGAGGCTAAAAAAGGAGACTAAGAGCAGGGAAGAGCCTCTGGAGGACCTGGCTTTGTGAGGTTGCCTCTATGAAGCAGGGCTGCAGTTGTTCCAGAGAGGCTGGCCTCCCCCTCTGTCCTCACAGGACAGAATCGAGTAGATGGATGAAAGCTGATTACTTTCTGTGTGAAGGAGCTGGCCCACATACAACAGAGTCCATGGTGGATAATGAATCAAGCCTAGAACTAAATAGGAGAAAGTGAACTTGTGTCTGGGGCACTGTGAGGTACTCTGAAAAGCCCTACACTTCTCTCTGAGATTAAAACCATCTTTTTCCACATCAGGATTCTATTGAAGATGCTGAATGGCTTCAAGCTGCTGAATACCTGAAGAATAAAATGTGCCAGTCATCAGTGGGGCAAAGGAGAGGCTTGGGGGGTGGGGGTGGCATAGTGCCCAACAGAGAACTGTGCATGTAGGGTCAGCTGAGAGACATCTTCACAAGTAAGGTGGACTGCACAAGGAGAGGAGACCATCACAAATAATAAGGGGTGATGGAGAGGCCAAGAGATGTGAGAATGGATGGTCTCTGCCACCCAGGGGATGTCAAGAAAGGGAGCCAGACAGTTTCTCAGCAGAGCTTGAGAAATCCCCTTTTGTGGGAGGACAAGGTGGACAGAGAAGGTATATGTGATGCAGCTTGGGGCCCCTAGAGGAAGGATGCTGGGTGAGCCAACAAGAAGTGAAACAACATGACTACCTTGATCATTTCTTCTTCTCCTGCAGTTTTGCTCTTGGCTTCTATATCTCCACCTTCATTGCATCTAATAAAGCAGCTATTTGAAGCCAGCAAAGCCATCTTCCCCTAGGTTGGGAAAAAGTTACTTGGTTAATAATAATAAAAAAAAGTTCTAAATTATAAGACTCCACAGAATTATTTCCCTCTACCAGTGAAAGACACTGAATTTACTCCTGGTTTATTTAAGCTTAACCTAAAAATTTACTTTCTTTAAAAGCTTAAAAAAAAAAAATCACAGCTTTCCCAAAGTTTAAGTGGCCCAAGGATAGGAACTAAGTTTTAAAAGAAGAATTGAAAACTGTCATTGGCCATGTGGAAAACTACTCTAAATTATGAGAGAAATGCACATTTATAAAGCCATAAGGTCTTACTCGATGCCAACAAAGTGGCAAAATAATTTGCATTGGAGGGGCTTTGGGAGAACATATCCTCTAATACATTGTTGGTAGACTTGCTCTTTGGCTCTAGCCATTCACTAAATTGTCCATGCCCTTTGACCTAGAGACCCTACCACCAGGCATATGTCCCAAGAAGGTTAAAGGCAGAAAGAAAGGTGCTATATATTCCAAAAATATTCAGAGCACCTCTTCCTGTGGTTGTAAAAAATAGGCACAAAGTGGACAGATGCCCATCAATGAGAGAATAGTTACTCAAACTTTAGTGAAGTGGAAACTATGGTATAGAAAGAAATGAGGAGAAACTCATTGAGATATGAATAGACAGATGAAGAAACTGAAGAGAGAAGAACCAAGAAACTAATCTGCATAATGAAAGGAGACAGAAAGTGTAGCCAAAGGCCGAGTGAGGAATGACAAGGATGATCTAAACCCTGGGGAAGAAATGAGGAAGGACTTGGTGCCCTCCCTCAGGAACAGGGGGGTGGTGGGCTAAGTGGGGAGAGGGACCAGGGGGCGATATGCTGGGGAGATGTGGTCCCTCTGTCTTTGGGGGTGGTGGTGGTGCCGGCAGCTGGGATACACCCAAGGACACTGAAGGAATCCATCCAATGTGAAGTCATCTGAAGCAAATGATTGGACGTGGGCCAATTATTGGCCCCTCTAACCCTGACTCCTACCCCAGAACCCACAAAGAGCAATGACACCTGAAAAACACTCACATCCTGAAAGACCGGCTCCCACTGCTCCCGGGGTCCTATGGCATCGGATCGCCCCACCACAAGGCCATCTGAATTTATTCCAAGATACTTTCCGTAGCCAGACTTGAGTGCAATTCTTTAGGAAAACAGAAGTACGGCAATGAGGTCTAGCACTCTCCACCCTTCTCCGCTTCCTTCCCTTGGGCTACAGCACAAACTCCCCAAAGTAGGTCCTGCTGTCCTAGAATCTTCCCAGCCCGGCCCAGACATCCTAGGGATCCTCAAGAAGAATCCTGCTTTTGTCCAGCATGGGCGCGCACTACCTGCCTGGGAGTGGAGCCTGGCCGACATTACCTGGAATCAGAGAGCTTGACCGCTGTGAGTTGCTCGGGAGGACTGGGGCCCTCGTCATCTGGAAAACAAAAACATTTAAGGAGGACAAGCTATCAAGCCTCCAGGACCACATACAAGGCCATCCTTCTCGGAGGCGAAGAAGAAGACATGATGCCAGCTCAGCTGCCTGGGCAGTCAGGCCACATGGCACTGATGCAGCGGTTTCCCTTGGCATTGCTGCCCAAGAGCCTTGGTTGCACCCCCTACCCCCACCCCAGGACGCCTACTCCATGCCATTCTTGAGCCATTCCTCCTGCTACTCTTCACTTATACAGACACTAACCCATTAAACCATCCATCTGCATACATTTCTTGTGCCCTCACTATATACCAGAGCAGGTACTGGCCTTTTGGAATGCAAAAACAAGTGGGAATCTGCCCATGGGGAGTTTCTGTTCCAACCCTGCTCCTAGTTCATTAGGTTCTAAGCCCCTTGAAGGTGCGGACTGTATAGGGCCTCTTTCCAGGCCCCAGGGCTTGGCCTGGCACAAGGTCAGGACTTAATGTTCCCTGATTGATGTCAGGACAGACAGAATAGACACAGAGATCCAAGGGAATCTGGAGAGGTGGCACTAGAGGCTGGGGGCCTAGTAGCATCTGAGCTGCTGCTTGGGGATGGGATGTGAGGACCAGCAAGGAGGTCAGTGTGGCTGGATCCCGTTCATGAATGCCAAACAGGATCTGACTTATCTGCCTGAACAACAGCCCAGAACTGATGGGAAGGGGTGGCTGTGCCAGAGCCAGGCTTTAGACCTGCCTGTGACCACTGTGGGAAGGAATTTAGGAAGGGGGAGAGCACATTTCATGTGGGGCAAGATGCCATCAGGGACAGAACTGCTCCTCCTTGGTCCCCACACTGGGCACACTCACTGAGAAAAATTCTCATTTGATATTAATCTGTAACACTGCCTTCCATGACCAAACCTTCTCCCCATTCCTTCGTCCTGACAGTCCTAGGAATGCTGGTGCACTCCTTGCCCCATCATTATGATGGAGAAGGTGAGTCCCATTCTTTCCTGTAAACAGAACTGGCCCCAGCCAAACGTGTCTGAGGCAGCCTGGCCACATCTTGGGTTTCCTTCATCAGGATAGATGCTGGAAGGTGAGTTAGCCTAGATTGATTTCTCTTATCTGGACTATCAGGGATGATGGGATCTTGTCACTGGATACGTGTCACCCCAGCGCCCGAAGAGTCAGCCTCCAGAACTGTATCTGAATGACTCAAGCCTGTGTGATGGTCTCTGATCCTGAGAGATCAGACACTCATTTATTGGTTATTGCTAGCCGAATCAAGAAACTAATTTTGTAATCCAGAGTCCAGTCTCTGGCATTTCATTCGCCACACTCACTCATTCGAGGGAATGCAGGAACAAGGACAAGCTTTGTCCTCGCTCCAGCTCTCTGGGGCCTTTTGGCTCAAACTTGACTCTGAACATTCCCCCAGAGTATAAATATGAAAAATGATAAAGGCTGGTATAAATATATATATTAGTAATTTAATTAAAGCCATGCTGATAGATAAAATCATTAGACCACGCGCTTGTAAGCATTCAAAACTGCCGCCTCCATTACTGTCTCGAGTCTGCTTGCCAAGAGCCTACTGGCAAAGAGAGCCTCCCTCCTAAACCCAGGAGATTATAAACCCTCTCTGCGTCGACGTAGGCCTCCCCATGCCCAAAGACCCAGAAACGGAAACTAGTTGGACCATGTTGGATCACGGGAAATGTAGTTTTGATTTCCCATGTCCATAGAAATATATACACTTTTAGATGGCATTTTCCAAATTTCACTTTTACAAGAGCAGGGCTCACTCCCCAAGCCATCCCTTCACTTTACAGAGGGACTAACCAAAGGCCTACAGGGAGCAGCAGCCTGCTCCAAGTCACCCAGGTAATAAAGGAGAATGGGGATTTGAACCCAGGTCAAGCTGGTGCTGTCTTCCCCCTCCCCATCTCCTTCCCTCTGCCCATTCTTTATCCTTGCTGCTAACAGGAGTCTCTCCCAGTCATTGGGCCCTGTCCTGGTCCCTATTGGGGAGGGGGTTGCATACCCATTTTGCTCAGAGGAGAGTATGCATGCCCTGAGGCTGAAATGGGGCCTCACAGAGGCAAGGCAAGACTGGGGAGGTGTCCCCCTGCCAGCCCTCAGCAACAGAGATCCTTCCCTGCTACTCTGAGGAGAAGAGAGTGGGCAGCCAGAGCCAGCAAGCTCTGGGGGACACAGTGGAAGGAGTATTAGGACTGGACAGTGCAGGAAGACCAGAGTTCAAATCCAGTCTCAGACACTTCCTGGCTGTGAGAGCCAGGCCAGTCTCTGCAGCATCACTGAAGATACTGAAGATGGGCTCCCCAATGGATGCAGTGGGCTCCCTGCCTTAACATGGCTGCCCAAGTGGAGACCTTCCTAAAGCACTGGTCAGACTGTGTCTCCCCTCTCCCGAAAAGTCCCTCTGTAAGCCCACTGGCATTTAAAGCCTGCCTCACAAGGGAAGGTGGCCTCAGGGCAAGAAGAGGGATTTCCAAAAAGACAAGAGATTGTGTTATTTGGAATTCTGGGGGTTCCATTTAAAAGTATTTGACAAACTTCCTGTGGACATGTGGGGGACTTTGAAACTACATTTTCCATGATCCAATGGGTTTCCGGTTTTGGACGTGGTGACGTCTCCAATGTATAGCGCAGCTTAAATTCGGAGGTCAGCCTTGAGACAATCTCTTTTGACTATGCAGACAAGATGGGAGGAGGTACGGATGGGCGGCATTTTTTGAAATAGTCAGGCGTGGTCTTATATATTTTACCAACATGGAACTGGTAATTAAAATATTACTTTTCCTCATAATATCAGTCTTCATCATTTTTAATTGTTACATTTTTGGCAACCAGAAGTTTGGAAACGTGACCCTCAATTTTTTAGATAGCCTGAGAGTATTTAAAATCCTCTCCAGAGGTATGGACCTGCTCTTGCCGTTTTGGAGTTTTTAGTTCCGTTTTTTTCTTTTCTTACTCTTCTTTCTAGCCACGTGGCTGCTTTTCAGGGAAAGGGGAAAATGGCTTAAAATGCCGTGTTTTTGTTAGCAGCATTTTATTTTTGCCTGCCAAGTATTGTCTTTCTGATTCCCTTGGACGCTGCCAGCCGGCTGAGCCCGATCCACCCTGGAGGGGCAAGGAAGCCGCTTCTGGCTTCTGACCTTAACCCCAAATGCCGGTGCCCTGCCTGCTACTACCAGTGCCTCTGCCGCTGATTCCTACTAAAATTCTAACTGCTTCTGCCTCGCTGGTGCTACTTGTCCTGTTCTGACTCCCGCCAACTCCTGAGTTTGATTCCTGCTCCTGCCTGGGGACTGCTGTTTCCCCGCACCCCAGCCGACACTTCGAGACTGCTTCTGCTGCTTAAGATTTGGGAAGTATGCCCCCCCCCACTTAATGACTTTTAACCTGAAAGATGCTTTTACTCCACGTGGCAGCCCCGTCCTCCATGTGGGTTTTCTAAAAACTGAACCTAAGCTTTTCCTTAGCTCGGCTAGCGTTAACTCTTCAATCGGGCCGCATGGCCTATTTCAAACTTTCTTGCGATTATTAAACTGAAACTAAGGGGAAGAAATTCAACCCATACCTATTCAGGACTTTGAACTATATATATCCCTTAAGCTCAGAGCAGAGACTGGTTATAAGGACCTTGAATTGGACCAGAGGTGGACTTTAAAGCCTCAGAACTGAATGAGTTTTATTTCTGTTTTAAAAAGACTCTGTATCTTGCTGTATTTTGCTGATTAGTTTTGTGAATTAATTTTGTCGTTTTTTGTTGATTTTCCTGTTGCACCAAATCATTTTAAGCTAATGAAGTTTTTGGCTGCTAGATTAGTTCTGTTTATGATTTATTGTAATTCCCAAATAGTGAACAAAATCTATTAGAACTGATGAAAGAGGTTTTTTGACTGTATAGCTTATTATCTGTTACTCATATTGTATTTCCTAATTTATTCAAGGTTTCATTTTTTACTGTATCAAAACAATGCTGTTATATGTACCATTTATGAACATCTTACACATTTTAAAGTTGTAAATAGCCTTTTGTATACTGGATTTGCCATCTAACCTATAGGAGCACATGGCTTAAGTTTTTATTCTATCTTGATAATCTTGATAATTGTGTATGACCTTGGAGATTTTGATGCCTTGAGAATTTAAATTATGATTTTATAAGAGGTCTTCTTCTGTATAAACGATAAGGTTTTATACAATTTTAAAGAATTGTTGCCTTAAAGGATAAGGTTTTATGTATTTTATTGTGAAGAATTGTTGTCTTCTATTTTTAAACAGGAAGCCAAGAGAGCTCCTGTATGCTGATGTTAGTCTCTATGCTTTAGCTATCAGAAGGACCTATATTCTTGAGGATAATTTTGACTCAGAAGGTTTTTTTTTTTTAAATCAGATTTCTTTTTAGACTCTGCCCCACAATTGCTATGGAGGCAGTAACAGAATTTGTTAAGAAAATATCTTAGCCAAGGTTTGAATTTGTAACAAGTATATGGATTTTTAAACATCATAGCAAGCGATTGTAATAATGAGTTTATTATTTTTTTAAAATGTATTATTAGAAATTATGGTACTCTATTTGAATGTGCATTATGAATCTGCTATTTTTGTAAAACCCATTTACACTCACAGCTCATGCAAAGGTTTAACAGGAAATGAATCTCATTTTTTGGGTGAAAAACCCTTCTCTAGTATTATTTTAGCTATTTATTTTTTGATTTTTAAAACATTCTTTTATTTTTCTTCCAATATGTATTCTTTTCCCTCAATTTTTTTTTAATCCTTGAAAGCATTGTATTTTTTCCCCTGAATTTATTTTTAATTTCCTTGTTGCTTTTCCTTTTAAATTTTTTAATTAGAGCAATTGTTTTTTTCCTTTTTTCTCATTTTGTGTCAATCCTTTTTTTTTGATTTTACAGTGAAATAAGCTGAATGCAAAGATATATTTGCTATAATATTGATGCATACCTGAAAAGCCTGAGACTATGGTAACCTGCCAATTATTGATAAATATGGTGGGACTGTGATTTAATGTCTCTCTTGTCTGATTCCAGGAGAAGTGCTAAAAGAGCCACGAGGTCATGGAGACTGACTGAGGATCTGCAAAGTGCCAAGGAGCAAAAGGCCATGCAGACCATGGATTTAGAGGAAGTTCTATGCCAATACTGAAGGGCTTGAAATTGGGGTTTGAGTTTTGGAGTCAGCTTTTCTAACACCTCCTACACTGAATGTAAGCTCCTTGACGGCAAGGCCTGCGTGAAGCTCATCACAAGGCCTTTGTGATCACTGCCCCAGCACCTGTGCATGGGACCCTGCAAGCTCCTGACTCAATGACTGGCTATGGGACACTTTCAGCACCCCTACACCTTTGGCTACTGACCTTCTTTATGGGGTGCTCCAAGGGTGAAGAGGCCATTGTCGAGGGCATGGACGTAGGTTCCTTTATCCATTTCAATTGCTATGGTTCCAGAAATTTCTCCAAAATTTCGGACAGCCCACCAGTTCCCTAAAAAAGCAAAAGAAGTACCTTCTTTCTAATTTCCGGATGCCAACTCAGACCTGTAAAGCATCTGAATTAGGCAGAGTGAGCCCCTAGCATTTTGGGGTCCCAAGGCCCTGTGCATGGGAGGGAATAGCCCGGAGTCCCACAGTTGCCAGTGCCTTTGCCTGCCTGCCTTATTGGATTGGCAAGGGGAGACCTCGAAGGGAAGGCTGGAAGCCCGCTGTGGAGAGAAAAGAATGGGCCGCAGAAGGCAGTCCCCTTCTGTCTTTCCAAGGCCCCTCTGAATGAATGAATGAATGAATGAATGAATGAATGACGTGAAGGGCTTACTATGTACAAAGCAATGGGAATCCAGGCAGGAAAGACTGTCCTCACCCCCTCCCCCTCCTTCTGGTGGCCACCACCAGGCTGTGCCCTTTCTGGGTTCTGACAAAGGCCATCCCACCCCCAAGCTCTGAAATACACACACACACACACACACACACACACACACACACACACACACACACACACACAAACACACACACACACACACACACCCAAAGGGAAAGGTTCAAGTATCACCCATGGCCAGAGCTTCTCCAGTCCCAGTGGGCAGAGCACACAGCATCCTAGGCAGTGGCTGCCTCGGACAGGGGCTCAGGCTGTCCCTTTCCTTTCATCTGTCCTCTCTGGCAACTGGGCACAACCAACACCCCCTTGGCCTCAGTGAGCCAAGCTAAAGGCCTTGATGCGTTAGAAAGGGGCTCTCTGGCACAGGGCCTCTCCCGTTTTCAGACTACGCCTAGGTGTTCATGTAGCTACGTTTTTCTCCAGGGGAGCCTTGCCTAGAGACCAGCAGAGGATACAGCCCAGGGCCAGGGTGAGGAGGGCTGAAGAGCTGTGCCCGCAGGCAGCAAAGGGCTTTGGCATCCCCTCCCCGGCAGGGCGGATAGGCCTCCAAGGGCCACAAGCATGGGGAGGTAGAGGGATTCCAGGATGACAGAAGCGAGTGAGTGTGTGACAGAATAACATTTCTGACATGTCGGCCTGGCCCAGCGTGTCATCGACCACCTCCCTGGGATGCTCCACACCAAGGAATGCAGTCTTTCCATGGAGGCTGGCAGGGAGGGTGGCTCTGCTCAGATCTGGGCAAGGAGGATCTGGCCCAGGGCCCAAAGTCTAGCCCCTGGCATTTACACAGGAGGAAACTGAGAGTGGCCTGCCAAGGGGCACACTAGGAGGAAGTGGCAGAGTACAAATCCAAGCTCTTCCCACTAACCTCCTTGTAACACCCAAAAGGCTGGTGTTTTCACCCACAGGCAAGATCAGCGGTGGGGTACACCATGGGGTGCAAGGGGTCAAGTCTTGGCCTGGAGTTGGAAAGTGCTGGGTGCTGATCCTGCCCCAGATAGTACCTTGCTTCCTTCAGCCTTAGCTTCCTCCTGGGCAAAATGGGCTTGTTAGACATATAGGGGGAGCTTGGTAAACCTTAAGGTGACTCACCAGAGGGTTGTGAGGACCTGAGTTGGTGTGTTTGCAGTTTACACATAGGCAATGGGAATCATGCCCAGAGATTAGCCAGTCAGGAAGGAGTTGACCCAGGGTCTGAAGAAAGCTGGGGACATGCTGGGGGAGATCCATCTCCCAATTCTGCTGGTCCTACAGGCTGGAGTTTTTGGGTACTCCTAGGCTCAAAAAATACCCTGCCAGCATGCTCTACTTTTGTCTTTATAGCTAGATAGCACCCCAACTCTACTCTAAGGGGAAGAGGCTACAAAGGCTCAGGGTTCCTAACTCCAGGCCCCTCACTGACCACAGGTCCCCCACTTGGAGAAGTCCCAAAGGGAGCCTGGCCAGCTTTAGCTCTTGGCTCCTCCTCCCTACACGAATCCAATGACCAGCTATCTAATCGACTTGGAACTGAGCACCATAGGGCCTGGCCCACGAAGGGTCAGAATGGTGTCAACACCTGGGACTTGGCCTAATATGGATTTTCCCAAAGCTTGATGGATGCTGAAGTGATCATGCCCAGAGGGACAGGAACAAGAGGGTCAGGGAAGGAAGGTGGCCATCTTCTGGCACAGTTACTAAGCTGCCTTAGTGTCCCTCCAGCCCCATTTTCTCTAAACTTGCAAGATTTAAACTATTTTACATATTATGTAGTAATAATCTCTGTCACTGGGCAAAACTTTGGGAAATAACACTGGCTTTACACACTAAGATGACTTATTTTATGCTTAAAGAAAGTAATGTAAAAATTCATGTGGTTAAACCCCAGGGGACCAGAACCACAGAAAACCCAAAAGACAACCTGGTCATAATCTCAGACTTTACAGAGAGGAAACAAGGAAGATGCAGGAGCTCTAGTGACTCACAAAAAACAAGCCATGTCAGGGTAGGCAAGAGGATGGACTCAGATGCTGCCCTGGACCCTACTGGATGCAGTTCTGGGGCCTCAGCAGACTCACCGACACAGTCGAGCTGGCTTTCTTCATCCTCCTCCCTTCTCCTCTTCTTCTCTTTGTTCTTCTTCTTCTTACTGTAAGACATTGGGGTAAGACCATGACTGAGAGTATCAGGTGTTGTGTCTTTTTGGTGAGTTGTTGGATGCCGACCTATAGGGAGATGCTACAACCCTGAGACCACAAGGGGTTAAAATGGAGAGATCTCTACTTCTGTGACTGCCAGGAGGGTGTAAGGAGGAAATCCTGGAAGTCCTTTCTCTATTTGACAAGTGTTGGTCAAGTCATGAAGCACTGATTTTCACCAGGCAATGAGCAAAGTACTGGACATACACAGAAAAGCACCCTCACATCCCCATCCTATTCTCAGCCTAATGTGGGAGACAATATGGAGGCAAATAAATACAAACAAGCTACAGCCAGGATAAGTATGAAATAATGAACAGAGGGACGGCCCTGGAATTAGGAGGCCAGCATTCGGGAGGACAAGGGAGAGTGTTCCAGGCCTGGTTAGCCAGTCAGGAGAGGGAGGGTCCTGGAGTTGGAGCAGCCAGGAGGCCAGGATCACTAAATGGAAGAGAATGTGCCAGGGAGAAAGATGTGAGATGATTAGAATGGTAGGAAGGGGCCGGAATGAAGAACTTCGAATGTCAAACAGGATTTTGTATTTGTTCCTGAAGGCAATGGGGAACTGCTGGAGTTTATAGAGTAGGGGGGTAACATAGTCAGATGTGAGCTTTAGGAAAGTCCCTTTGGTGACTGACTAGAGGAAAGACTGAAAGGGGAGAGACTTGAGGCAAGGAGACCAAGGAGGACACTATTGTAATAGTCTAGGCCAGAGGAAATGAGGACCTCTGGGTTTTGGCAGTGTCAGAGGGGAGAAGGCAGAGTACATGAGAGATGTTATGATGGAAAAATTGACAGGACCTGGAAAATATAAAATTCTATTTGGCATTTAATGTCTTTTACAACCTGGATCCTGTTATGGGATTGAAGAGTTCTTGAAGGAGGGGAGTAAAGGACACTGGAAAAAAGAGCCAAGAATTTCTGACAAACCCCAAATAAACCACACAATTCTAATAAAACACACATGTGTATTTCTAGCAGAAATCTCACCATTCAGTAAACATTAAGCATTTGAGCTCATGGCCCAGTGGTTAGTGTGGTAGGCCTGAAGATAGGAAGGCATCATTTCATATCCAGCTTCAGACACTTACTGGCTATGTGACCCTGGACAATTCACTTCACCTAAGTCTGCCTCAGTTTCTTCAATAGTAAAATGGGGATAGTTATAGCTTCTCAGGGTTGTTAATAGGACAGAATGTGATCAAACAATTACAGCTCTTTGCAAGTCTTAAAGTGCTATATGAATGTCAGCTGCTAGTATTGCCTGGACAACCAAATGAGAATTTCTTGGTCAGTAAGGGGAGAGGCCAGGATAAAGTGGCTGACCATGAAGGTGGGGTTTGGTGGCAAGGGCAGTTAGAGTGGCAGAGGTAGTCTAGAAGGTAGACCAGAGAGGTCATTATCAAAGTGAAGAAATAGCATGAGATAAGATGATTCACAGCTGAAAAGGATCTCTGAGGCTATTTAATCCAGCTCTCCCATTTTCCAGATGACAAAAGCTGAGGCCCAAGGAAAGTGACTTGCCTAAGGTCACTTAGGTGGGATAAGTGAGAAGGCTGGGAATTGAGGCCAAGTTCTCTGTAAATCCAGCATTCTTCCCCCTGTATCTCAGGGCAAAGTCGATTCCACAAGTTCTGGGTCTTGAAGGTGGCACTGGTCTTGATGGAGATGAGCAGTGAGTAGTAATAGGAACAAGACCCTCACACTCTGAAATCTTGTATTTCTCATCAGTTAGCACTGGTTAAACATCAACTGAAAAATCTGTAGTTTCAGCATTAGTCAAGCATGAATTGCAGAAGTTACCTGTTCTATATTTGATCTTGGCCAAAAGACTGAGAAGTGATTCAGTTACTCATTCTGTAATATCAATCGCCTGTAATGGGTCTGTAATGTTTTATATTGGGAATCAGCTTTGTGCCTAATCTTTTTTATTACTCATATTGTTCTTTTGTTTACTTTAGTTCTGAACTGTTAGACACAATTAATTACCTATACTGGTCTTCTACTGGGCTTCATCTGCCCTGCCCATCCCCTCACCCACCATGTTCACATTCCAGAAGGGTAGTGAGACCTTTCCTACACTGACAAATGATGACAAGGTGGACAATGGGGGGAACATGGGACATGCACACTAAGGACTCTGGCATTCCAGAAGGATCCCTAAAACCTGCACATGCTTCTTATTCCCTATGACATACATGTCAAACTACAAACCACACCGCTGCCTGAATTTGGTCATGCCTGTTTTCCAGGATTTTCAGGAGAGGTGAAGATTTCTTTGGAATGGAAGATGACTAGCCCCCAGACCCTAATAAATATGCCAACCTTGATCCACAGAGGGTGGAAGCTGCTACTGCACATCTGGGGCTACTACTCTATTATCTATTGGGCTACTCCATCAGCCCAGGGCTATGGAGATGCTACTCTATCATCTCCAGAGAAGCTACTCTATTAGTCCCTGGGCTAATTCATCAGCCCTAGGTCTCCCCGATTATTCCAGTTTTCAAGACTATTCCAGCACCTATTAGGTTATTATTATACCACCTTAAACCTCTTCTTCAAATAAAATTCTTTTCTTACTTCTAGATTGAACGGAGTTTGAGTCTCCCATTTGGAGGTGTGACCCTGCTACAAACTTGGCTGTGTTTCTCACGCAACAGCCTGGCAAAGAAATGGAAACTGAGGGGATGCCCATTGACTGGGGAACGACCAAACAAGTTTTGGTAGATGAATGGGATGGAAGAAATGAGGGGGATAGGAAGATTTGAAGAAGTGAGCAGAGCCAGGAGATTGTTGTACACAGAAACAGCAATCTAGTAAGTTAATTGATTATGAAGGATTTAGCTACTCTGATCAATACAGTGATCTACCACAACTTCAGAGGCCTCATCATCAAAAATGCTGTCCACTTCCAGAGGGAGAAGGGATGCGTATTTTTTTTCCGCTTTGTTCTTCTTGCTTTCCTCTTCTCTGGTACATGGTCAACGTGGAAATTAAAAAAAAAAGGGGGGAGCACCAGATGAAAAGGACGAAGATTCCCGGAGCTGAGGCTCTGCTGGGGGGAGTATCGGGCACCCCTTCCTGAGGCTGCCTGTTTCCAAGGTGAGAACGGGACTACGACCAGGGAGGGACTACGACCAAGTTTTCCGACCCCCACCACGGGGCCAGTACGCGGTGACAGCTGATCAAGTACCAGTACGGAGCCTCCTCGCTCGGAGGAGTTGGATCCGTGAGGTGACGTCACGACTCCGCCTCCATCCGGGATTCTCTTCACTTGTTTCCTCCCTCACCATCCGGCTTCCGTAGCGTCCGCCCCACCCCCACCCCATCTCCTGTGGCCTCTGGAGGCTACTGAGAATGTATCCCCTTTGCTCAATCTGGCTTCGCTCGGCCTTACCTTTTGGCCTTTGTGCCCTTCAGCACCAGCTTGGTGGATTTGACTGAAGCGTACTCTGCCATGGTAGCAGAGGCCGAGAGCCCGCAGAACGGAAGCTGAAGCGGGTCAAAACTACCGCGAAATTCGTCTCGGCTCGTCTTGCCCCACTTCCTGTCTGCTTCGCAGGCGCATGAAGCATTTCCGGCACTTGACACCTTCGGGCTCCGCCTCCGGAGCTACGGCAGCGCGGAAGGCCGCGGTATTTCGAAATGCATTTTTCCGAACCTGCCCATCTTCCTTTCTGGAATTTTGGCTTTTTTTTCAAGGCTCAGTTCCCGGGCCACCTCCTTGAAGAGCCCTTTCCTGATCTCCCCCAGGTATTATGTCCTCAAGTATTTGCTTGAATAAACCCCGTATTTACTTTTCTGTCTAAGCACGATGTATCCTTTCACGTGGCAAAGACTGCCTGGCGCCTGCCTGGAGTAGGTACTTAATAGACTGTCCACTTTGGTTAACATTACTGCCCTTTCCTCCAGTTGCCGCAGGGTTGAGCGGCTAAGTCTTAGGAGGAGTCCCCGCTGGAGAGGCAGCCTAGCTAGTACGGCAGCTCCAGTCCATTTGGAGTCAGGAAGCCTAGGTCCTCTGTGTGGACCACGAGCAGATCACTTCCTCCCCTCCCCTCCCCTCCTCTCCTTTTTCTGCTCATTTCCCTCCTCATCATATCATGGAGGTCTTTTCAGTTCATGTAGAAATCAAGCGATTCGTCATTCCTTATAGCACAATAGCATTCCATACCCCAACTTGTTTAGCCATTACCCAATTAAGGGACACCCCCTCATTTTCTGATTTTTGGCCCCACAAAAAGCACAGTTATGAATATTTTCGTACAAACAGAACCTTTCTCATTTTAAAAAATCTCTTAGGGATGCAAACCTAATAGTGGTATTGTTGGATCAAAGGGCATGCAGTCTTTTAGAGCTCTTTGGGCATAATTCCAAATTGCCTTCCAGAATGGTTGGATCAATTCACAACTCCACCAGCAATGTATTAGTGTCCCAATTTTGCCACATCCCTTCCAACATTTATTACTTTTCTTTGTTGTCATTTTAGCCAATCTGTTAGGTGTGAGGTGGTACCTCAGAGTTTTTTTGATTGCATTTCTCTAATCAGGAGGGATTTAGAACACTTTTTCATGTGATTATTGATAGTTTTGATTTCTTCATTTGGAAACTGCCTATTCATGTCCCTTGACCATTTGTCCATTGGGGAATGGCACAATTTCATGTAAATTTGACTTAATTCTTTACATATTTGAGAAATTATACCATTGTTAGAGAATTTTGTTATTAATCCCCCCCACCCCCACCCCTGTTTGTTGTTTCTCTTCTAATTTTGGTCCCATTAGTTTTGTTTGTACGAAATCTTTTTAATTTAATATGATCAAAATTATTCATTTTACATCTTGTAGTGTTCTCAGTCCTGGCTTGGTCTTAAATTCTTCCCTTCCCCATAGATACCACAGGTATACTATTCTACATTCACTTAATTTACTTATAATATTCTTTATATTGAAGTCATATACCCATTTTGAACTTATCTTGGTATAGGGTGTAAGATTTTGATCTAAACCTATTTTTTGCCATACTGTTTTCCAATTTTCCCAGCAGTTTTTGAAAAATAGTGAGTTCTCCCAAAAGCTGGCATCTTTGGGTTTATTGTCCACTTTCTTGCTGAGGTCATTTACCCTGAGGCTATTCCATTGATTCACCCTTCTATCTCTTAGTCAGCACCATATTGTTTTCATAACCACTGCTTTATAGCACACTTTAAGATCTGGTAAAGCTAGCCCACTTTCCTTCACATTTTTTTCATTATTTCCCTTGTTATTCTTGATCTTTTGTTCTTCCAGATGAACTTTGTTACTATTTTTTCTAATTCTATAAAAAAGTTTGATAGATATGGAGCTGAATAAGTAAATTAATTCCGGGAGGATTGTCATTTTTATTATGTTAG
Organism: Gracilinanus agilis; assembly: GCF_016433145.1. Lineage (NCBI taxonomy): Eukaryota > Metazoa > Chordata > Mammalia > Didelphimorphia > Didelphidae > Gracilinanus > Gracilinanus agilis. Next base: position 15,374,363 of record NC_058135.1, on the reverse strand, counting down.
CTCATCCTACCCATGAGCAAATGATGTTTTTCCAATTGTTTAGATCTAGTTTTATTTGTATGAGAAGTGTTTTGTAGTTGTGTTCATATAATTCCCATGTTTGTCTTGGCCCCCTTTACTCTTTGATCCAGGGTTGCTGGCCTGGCTATTTCTCAAAGAAGACTTTCTGCCTCTTGACTCTTGACATTTTTTCTGATGTCTCCCATTCCTGGAAAGCTCTCCCTACTTTCTTTCCCCTGACTTCTGACCTTAACGTCTTCTTTTAATTCCCAACTCAAATCCCACCTTCTACAGGAAGCCTTTTCTAAATCCCCTTAATCCCAGGGCCTTTCCTCTGTTGATTATTCCCTATGTACCCATACTGTAGATAGCTGGCTCATGTTTTCTCCATTAGCCTGGGCATCTTGAGGGCAGCCTCTATCTTGCCTTTCTGTGTATCCCCAACACTTTCTGTATATCCCCAATAGTGCTTAGTATTGTGTAATTAGGATTTTGTACCCCAGGACTCCGTTTCCCAGAATCCCACTTTCATCCTCACCTTATGTCCTTACATTTTGGAGATAAAGTTTCTGTAATCTTGCCTCCTTCTCTGGCTCTTCTCCCTGTAATGTGGTTGGGAAAAACTCTTTACTGGGGCTTTACTTTTGTCTTTTTATTTCTCTACTTTAAGTGATTATTAATAAATCTTATAAAATATAATACTTGGAGTTATTGGATATTAATTTTAATTTTACAGTATGTAGAAGGAGTTTAATAGATGTTTGTTGATTGACTTATTCTGGGGTTATCACAAGGGAGCTGGAGGGAGACATGGTCAGCCTTGAATTAAGAAAATCACTTTGGCAGCTGTGTAGAGGCCAGACTTGGTCAGGATGAGACCAAGGAGGAAGCCATGGCCATATTCCAGGTGAGAGATGGAGAAGGCTTGATGGAGGCAGTGGCCATAAGGGTAGGTGGGAAAGAGTGAGGAGCTGGGGATGACCCCCAGGATGGGAGGGGCTAGTACCCTTGCCAAGGACACAGAAATTCAGAGGAGGGAAGGATTTGGGGAAAGCAGATGAGTTCTGTGTTCCCTGAAAATGTTATTTCCTTTTTGTACCTAGAGTCCTCTTCTGTGCCTTTATCAAGTTTGGAATGGGCCCCAGGCTGAAGGCAGCTAGCACTCTGGCATTGAAATCAGAGGACCTGGGTTCAAATCCTGCCTCTGATGCGTACTTCCTGGGAGACACTGAACAAGTTACTCCCTCTCCTCCCCTGGGCTTCAGTTTCCTGCTCTGTAAAATCAGGAGATTAGACTAGATGACAGGTCCCACTTTCTATTTTTGGTGCTTGTCCTTTGTTAATGGCAATATCCCAAAGGACCACACGGTGGTACTGTTTCACCAGATTTGGAGAAGGGCTAATTAGCATAGGTGTGAAGGATGGAGGTCGAGGAAAGAGGCTTGAAGGGACCAAGTAAGGAAGGAGGGAGGGAGGGAGAGAGAGAGACACACATACACACATACAAGGAGAGACAGAGAGAGGAGAGAGAGAAAGAGACAGAGAGGAAGAGAAGAGAAGAGGAGAG
>NC_058135.1:15329346-15362800 GCF_016433145.1 Gracilinanus agilis | reverse complement strand
TGTGAGGAGTTTTCCTTATTTGAGGAGGGTCCGGATGCTTGTTTGTTCTCCTCCTCTGTTTGCTCGGTTGTCTGGATTTTCTCTGTGTAAAAGCTGTCGAGTGTTAAAGACTTCTTTTTCTTGTTATTATTATTCTTTCTCTTCTGAACTTCCTGATGCTGAGTAGCCATCATTAGCCCAGCAGCTTCTCAGATTTATCCTCGCGCTCAGTGTCTGTTCGCGATCTATTGGCTCCTGAGGTCTGAGTTCTGGTTTTTTCCAAGGTCAAGCCCCCTGGTGGGCCCTCTTGCTTGATCCTCTGCTGGAGGTTTCTTTACAAGTCTCAGGGCGCTGCTTCCACAGTCGTATACCCGTCTGCACTGGTTCCCCACTTAGGCTTTAGTTCCTGGTTGTGTCTGCCTCCACCCACGCCTCTGCTCAGCCTGCGCTCTGCGTCCAGGGTCCTGCTCCCGCGCGCTCAGATTTCGCGTGCGTTTTTTGACTTAATGGGGTCCTAAGTCTTGCTGCTCTCAGGAACAGGTTCCGGAGTTGCTGATGACTCGATGGGTGCCCCAAACTTGCCCTATTTCTTTTTAGCTGGGTTCAGAGCTATAGATGAGTGTGGAGGGGGTGGGGGTGGGGAGGTTGCTCAGCCCGCGATTTAGTGAGAGCCCTTTATAGCCTGGAAATGTCTCGATTCCACGTACCTTCCACGCTGTGCCCTGTTGTGGGGTTCCTCTGTTCGTCTGGACTTGTTTTTATGTCCCCTTGAGGAGTTTTGTGTGTTTCGGTCAGGAGAGGTTAAGAGTTGCTTCTTACTCTGCCGCCATCTTAACCCGGAAGTCAATTGAATTTATTTTTGACATCTTATGTTTTTAAAATATGTATTATGTCCTCTTTTTTAGCTATTTTATTTTTATAGATAAGGAAACTGAGGTCTAGTGAGGTTAAAGGACTTGCCTAAGGGAACACAGGCAGTAAGTGATAGAGGCAAGATTTAAATCCAGGTCCTTTGACACTATAGCCTGTGCTCATTTCTCTGGACCATACCAACTTTCTTCTCTTCTCTAGGCCTCAGTCTTCTGCTTCCAGCAACAGAAAGATTTGGATTTATTTATTTTTTAAAATTTAAATATTTTATTTTTTTAGAAAAATTTTCCATGGTTATGTGATTCTTGTTTTTACTTTCCCCTTCACCACCACCCCCATATCCCACGCACATTTCCACTGGTTTTAACATGTGTGATCAATCAAGACTTATTTACATATTATTGATAGTTGCATTGGTGTGGTCATTTCGAGTCTACATCCCCAACCATATCCGCCTCAACTCATGTGTTCAAGCAGTTGTTTTTCTTCTGTGTTTCCACTCCTGCAGTTCTTCCTCTGAATGTGGGTAGTATCTTTTCCATAAATCCCTCAGAGCTGTCCTGTGTCATTGCATTGCTGTTAGTACAGAAGTCCATTACATTCTCTGTGTACAATGTTCTTCTGGCTCTGCTCCTTTCACTATGCATCAATTCCTGGAGGTCTTTCCAGTTCACATGGAATTCCTTCAGTTTATTATTCTTTTGAGCACAATAGTATTCCATCACCCGCATATACCACAGTTTGTTCAGCCATTCCCCAATTGAAGGGCAGACCCTCGTTTTCCAGTTTTTTGCTGCCACAAATAGCGTGGCTATAAATATTTTTGTATAAGTCTGTTTATCTATGATCTCTTTGGGGTACAAACCCAACAATACTATAGCTGGATCAAAGGGCAGGCAGTCCTTTAGAGCCCTTTGGGCATAGTTCTAAATTGCCATCCAGAATGGTTGGATCAGTTCACAACTCCACCAGCAATGCATTAATGTCCCAATTTTGCCACATCCCCTCCAGCATTCATTACTCTCCCCTTCTCTCATTTTAGCCAATCTGCTAGGTGTGAGGTGGTGAATATTTTCCCATAGTTATATGTTTCATGTTCTTTCCCTCTTCCCCAAATCCCCCTTAGCCAACGCACAATTCCACTGGGTTTTACATGTATTATTGATAAAGCCTAATTCCATATTATTGATAGTTGGACTAGAGTTATCATTATCATATCATAACATCCCCAATAATATCCCCATCAGCCCATGTGTTCAAGCAGTTGTTTTTCTTCTGTGTTTCTCCTCCCATAGTTCTTTCTCTGAATGTGGCTAGTTTTCTTTCTCATAAGTCCTTCAGCCTTGCTCTGGATTCTTGCATTGCTGCTAGTAGAGAAGTCTGTTATGTTTGATTCTACCACAGTGTATCAGTCTCTGTGTACAATGTTCTCCTGGTTCTGCTCCTTTCACTCTGCATCAATTTCTGGAGGTTATTCCAGTTCACATGGAATTCCTTCAGTTCTTTATTCCTTTGAGCACAATAGTATTCCATCACTATCAGATACCACAATTTGTTCAGGCATTCCCCAATTGAAGGACATTCTCTTATTTTCCAATTTTTTGATACCACAAAGAGTGTGGCTATAAATATTTTTGTACAAGTCATTTTCCTTACTATCTCTTTGGGGGTATAAACCAAGTAGTGCTATGGCTGGATCAAAAGGCATATAGTCTTTTAAAGCCCTTTGAGGATAGTTCCAAATTGCCATCCAGAATGGTTGGATCAGTTCACAACTCCACCAGCAATGCATTAATATCCCAATTTTGCCACGTCCTCTCCAACATTCATTATTCTACTCTGATGATATTTTAGCCAATCTGCTAGATGTGAGGTGATTCCTCAGAGTTGTTTTGATTTGCATTTCTCTAATTATTAGAGATTTGAACACTTTCTCATGTGCTTATTGATAGTTTTGATTTCTTTATCTGAAAATTGCCTATTCATGTCCCTTGCCCATTTATCGATTGGGGGATGGCTTGATTGTTTTGTGCAATTGATTTAGCTCCTTGTACATTTGAGTAATTAGACCTTTGTTTGAGTTTTTTGTTATAAAGATTTTTTCCCAATTTGTTGCTTCCCTTCTAATTTTGGTAGCATTGGTTTTGTCTGTACAAAAACCTTTTTAATTTAATGTAGTCAAAATGATTTATTTTACATTTTATAATTTTTTCTAACTCTTGCTTAGTTTTAAAATCTTTCCTTTCCCAGAGATCTGACAAGTATACTATTCTGTGCTCACCTAATTTACTTATAGTTTCCTTCTTTATATTCAAGTCATTTACCCATTTTGAGTTTATCTTGATATAGGGTGTGAGATGTTGATCTAGACCCAATCTCTCTCATATTGTTTTCCACTTTTCTGCTGGGAAGATTTCTGAAGCTTCATCCCTTTGTGAAATGGCCTTTAGTTTCACTCGTTAGTCAGAAATCCCTGGAACAACCCCTCCCCATTCCCTTCTCTCCTCTGCCCCCCATCTCCCAGACTATTTCTAGGTCCCTCTAAGCATTTTGTCAGTGACTAATGCTGGAGTGTGGACCGTGGCCAGAAGGGGAGCATGCTGTTCCCGGAGTGCAGATGGCTCTCATCTTGATGAGGATGACTTCAGCCATCTGATGGAAGGCCCAGTTTCATTTATGCCTTGGATAAAAGTGGCACCCAAGATTAGGAAAGCTGATTTTTGGAGCTCAGGCTGTTGTGGAACACAGCCAAGTGACGAGTTGATGCCTTCAGCTCTGGATACCCACGTGAGCCACATGGGAGTGAGTGTGGCTCAGCTGGGGAAGAGGGTACATTTCTGGGTGGTCTTAGTGCAGTGGGATGAGGGGGAGGGGCTTGGCTTGGGTGGGTTCTTTCAAGCTCAGGCAGCCCGATTTCTATACAGAGGAGTAATTTCCCAAAGAGGGCTGGGGTATGACTAGAGAATGTCTGATAGACTTAGGGGGCAAGGGTGCCCAGAATGGGAATCTGTAGGTCTGGCCTCACTCCTGGAGCTGAGCCTTCTGCAATGGTCTGGAGCCACACAGGCCCCCAACCTCTCCCTTCTGGAGTGGGGGCAGACCTGTGTGGTCTGAATCCCTCTTGGGGGTTTGGAACCCAGAGGCTGTGCCTTCTTTTCTGTCCCAGGATGGACATGGGCAGGAATTACCCCAGGTTCAAGGCACTGGGTTGGTCAGCAACTACCAGGATGGACCTGTGGAATGGGAATGGTTACAAGGGGTTATTGTCATCCTCACACTGGGATGGATGGGGACATAAAGAAAACTGTGTCCCCAAAGTGGGACAAGCTGTTATTAAGTGCCTGCTGCATGCTAATTGCTGTACTAGGTACAGTGGAGATATAGAGACCAAGCCAAATAGCTCTTACCCGTGGGAACTTATGCTTCATTGGAGAGGGAGGAGAAGACAAAGATGTACGTGGATCGGTACCTACAAGAGACTTACCAAATCGTACAGGTACTTTCTCTGGAGGGAAGGGGTTAGAAGGTCCCAGCCCTTGGGAGAGATCAGAGGGAGAGTCCTGGAGATGGGACAGCATGCCAGGCACGGGAGCCAGCTGAGACAAAGGCGCACTGGTGAGAGACTGAATGTTGTTGGTGAGGAACAGAAAGGTGGCCAGTTTGGGTGGGCTATCTGCCCATGAAGGGAGTAACCCACCAAGTGGAGGCTATGGAAGTGCTGAGAGACAGTAGAAACTCAGGATTTACTCCTGTGGCAACAAATTGGATGTGGAGGGGGGAAAGTGAAGAGGCTGAGGAGCCTGAAAGGGTGGCCCTTCTCAGGAACAAGAAGTTCAGAGGGGGAGGGCAAGGCCAGCTCAGTTCAGGACACGTTGGCTTGAGATGCCAGGCAGTTCAGTGACTGGGCAACCTGTGATTGGGGGTTGGAGATCAGGGGAGAGTGTGGGGCTGGATCCATACATCTGGGAGTCCCTGGCAGACAGACAGATGGGAGAAGACAGGCAATTCTCTCTACATCCCACAGAGAGTGAATAGCAGAGCTGGACTTGAACCCTTGGCTGTTGATTGCAGAGGAATCAGAGGAGTTTGTGTGTGAACATGGATGGGAGCCACAGGGTTGGTCTTGGCACTGATCATGGGTGTTGGGGGAGGCTGGACAGATGCCCTTTACCGTTTCAGGCTGGAAGACTCTTCCCACATCCCTGGAAGTACTTCTTCCTCCTAATGAGGAGGCTGGAAAGAATGGCTTCTAAGTTCCCTTCCAACTCCAAACCTCTTATTCTGCTCTATAGATGAAGAAACTGAGTCTCAGAAAGGGGAAGTGGCCAGGGTTCCATGGAGCCCCACCTTGGTGCTGGGATAAGTCTTCCTGGGGACTTTGGTTCAGACCATGTGCCTGGCCTGGGCTGGCTTCAGTCTAAACCAGTTAGTTCAAATGCATCTCACTCTATACACTCCCCAAGTGTCTGCATTTTTGGAAAGGCTGCAAATTAAGGCCATTGTGAGTTGGGAGTTGTGTTTCCTTGGAAAAGATTCTGGCCCAAGAAAATGAAAGTCATACTTGGGAAGACTGCCAGCAAGCCCCAAGGGCCCACACGAAGTTAAAATGTTGATTTTCCTAGAGAAAAAAACGTTAAGTGAACACTGATTTTTTGCTAGAACTGTCAAAACAAGGGGCTGCAGCCTTCTCCAGGCCCTCCTGCCAGGCCCGCCAAAGGGAAATGGATATGGTCCAACAGTTTCCAGTAAAACAACTGCATGCCTCCCTTCCCCCCCAGCTCACCCCCAGCCCCAGTTCTGGCACAGGGGAAGGAGGCAGGCCTAGCTGGGGAGGGAGGTCCTGGATGCTGGCCCTGGCTCTCCTTCTCTGGGGCTGTAAGACCTCGGGCAGGTCGCAGTGTCTCAATGGCTCAGCTTTCTCAACTGGCAGAACAAGGGTCTGCAGCTTCCTTCAGGCTTTGAGCAGACTCCCACAGAAGTCTTTGGGGCAGGAGATTAGGGCATTGCTGAAATTACCCCCCCCCCCCAACCCTGTGATCAGGACCCACTCCATCCGTCATGGAAGCTGGAGGAGTGGAGCTCTGGGGAAAAAGAGTCCTGGCCAAGAGATAGAAGGCACTCTAGACTCTCACCCAGGACAGGGCCTTAGAGCTGACCCCTCCAGCGTCTCTTTGGGCTATTTTTGCCACAAGCTCACACAGGTCTGTACGGGCCGTACAGTTCAGATCCCAGAAGGGACAGAGATGACCATTAGAGTCCCTGACCTTCGGGGCTATGGCACAGAGAGGTCTAATCAATGGGAAAGAGTGGAGGGGGCAGAGGGGAGCTCCAGACTGAGTGCTGTAAGGGTAGAAAACTACCTGCCAGTGCCTTCATGGAGGAGATGACACTTGAGCTAAGCCTAGGAGAAGGAGGAGGAGTCTAAGTGTCTGAGAGAAGGAGGAACATGTGTCAGACCTGTACATCAGGCCACTGGAGTCCAGTTTGTCTGGGACAAAAGGCCTAGGATGGAGTATAGTGGGACATAGGACCGGTGGTTTATTTTGTGATGTAACCAAATCCAAATAGTTCTTTTCCCTGGAACTTTGGGCATTATTACTTATCTTTCAGAGACAGAGAGACAGAGAGACAGAGAGACAGAGAGACAGAGAGAGAGAGAGAGAGAGAGAGAGAGAGAGAGAGAGAGAGAGAGAGAGAGAGAGAGAATCAGTCTTGGGGAGAAGCTATTTAAATGTCCTCTGGAGAGGAAACTGTTCTGACCAAATGAAGGACTAGAAGAACTTCCTAAGAGACTCAATAAATCAGCTACCATATCTGGAGAGACATTTAGAAAGAGCCGTGGCTAACTAACTCTCATTTTTATGGAGAGGGGAAGAGGCTGAAGAGGATTTTTAGGAAGCTTTGACCGCCATCTTGAGAGGGCTGAATGATGGGACTAATGGGTCCATTGTTTCTGGAGAGACCAACAGTAGTAATGGATGGATAGAGGTAACTCTGGCCATGAGCTTTCTCACTACTAATGCACTGTCCAAAGATTTAAATATTTTTTCTTGTTGTTAATAAATTATATTTCCTGTAACAACATTCATCTGAACCTATGAGATCAGGGTTTGATGTTGGGAGAGATGAATGAAAACTTAGGAGAAAAGAAGTTTCTTCAGTATATATATATATATATATATATATATATATATATATATATATATATTTTAAAGCCCTTACCTTCTGACTTGGAATTGATAACTAATTATCTTCAATTCAAGATCAATCAATCAAGGCAGAAGAGAATTAAGGACTAGGCAATGGAGGTAAGTGACTTGCCCAGGGTGACATGGTTAGGAAGTGTCTGAGGCCAGATTTGGCCCATCCACTTAAAATGTCATTTTCTAGTCTTACAGAGCTGGAATAGACAGATTATCTTGTCCAGCTTCCACACTGGAAGTTGTGAGGAAGCTGATGGCCAGAGAGGGATAGAGCCTTGCCAAATACCACAAAAGTAAGAGTCTGAATTCAGGTGTTCTGGCTTTAAATCTAGCATTCTATTAACTTTTTTTCTATTAACTCTATTTCTATTAATTTCTATTATATATATATATATAATTTCTATTAATTCTATTAACCTTTGCAACTTAAGAATTAAAAAACCAATCCCCATCCTAAACTTTCTTATTTAATGTGACCAGAAAGAATGAATGACTCAGAGGGAGAGTGGAGAGAGAGAGGAAGTGGAGCTGACAGAAACCAAAAGATAGAGATAAAACTTATTTTTTTAAAAGTAAGAATGAAATGACCACACTGCCAACACATGAGAAGGTTTATTTCCTTTTCCTTTTATTTAAATTTTCCAGGGCAAGAATTATTTTTTAATTCTTCTCTGGTAGGACAATTCAACAGTCAACTTCAATTACATCTCACAAACTGTGGCATGAGAAAACCCATCGGAGAGTCCACCGAGCCAACAACCCCAGTCCTTACTCGTCCTTCAGAGAGTTCATCATACAACACACGGGTCAGGTTTGAACAGCGCCCAGGAAGCGTCTTTTTCAAGAGGGGTCAGACGTGTCTGGACAGCACAGTCCCGGCAGAAGCCTGGATGCTGCTCGGTGCTTGAATGGAACCGTCCCTGCCCCAGAGGGCCACTTCTCGGAGAGTCGGGAGAAGGGGCTGCTAGGCGGGGAGAGCCCCTCTTGTGCTTTGCAGAGCGTAACCACTCCGTATGCCTGAAATGCAGATACAGCCTCACCTGGCCACTGGGGCAGTCTTCCCCAGCATGGAAAGAGGACACGGAATTCCCTGCATAGATGGCAAATGTTCCTGCATGGCAGAAAGTGTTTCCAGGACATCCGCTCTTCGCTCAGACGAAGCAGGAGCGGGTTGGGCAGGGGCCCCTGACCCCCTCTGTTCTGCTGTGGGTTCCTTGAGAGCACAGGTCACAGTGCACACATTACACATTCAAAACTAGCACGAGAACACATGAGAACGTGGGCATCCGGGTGCCCCGACCAGCTCCTCCCACAGCGAGGCCTCGGTCGTCTTCTGGAAGCCCAGACACACTCTATCTACAAGACTCTGCACCGGTTCATGCCAAGATAAAGGAGGAGAGAGACCTCTATGCATAGATACGGATACACACACTGAGAGCGAGAGCGTTGCACCTGGCCGGCCGACGGCTCGGACAGGGGCTCTGTGGCGCCAGAGCCGTCAGCAGCCCACTTACGCTGTACACACACACACACACACACACACACACACACACACACACACACACACAGAACTGGGACGGAACCTCGGACTGGAGCAATCTAGCAGATTCAAGTATTTAAGAGTGGGAGAGGGAGAAGCAGATCCGCTGCGGCTCTCGTGGCTGGGAACATCTCCGCTCCCCGTCACAGAGATGCTATACTTTGAAGTGTCACTGGCACTCGTGGAGCTGGCCTCCTCCTCCTCCCGCTCCTCTTCCTTCCCAAGGATGCCCGCTGCCCCCCTCGCACAGAGAGCTAGGACCCTGCGCCTTCGAGGGCCGAGGAGCCTGGGCCCTCTGTCCCCGCAGGAAGACACCCTAGCGACATCTTCTGATAACCTCCAGGGACTGCCGCTCCCAGCAGGAAGACCCAAACGGGGCTCTTCCCAGGCCTGAGCTCCCCTACTCATTTTCAGATGCCTCTGGGTGTCCGCTTGGGCCGGCAACTGGTGGCTCCTGAGAAGTTCTAGAACAAGAGCTACTTGGATGATGGTTAAGACTAACTCTCTTTCTTTGGGGGCAGCGAGGTGGCTCTGGCCGCTTCTTTGGGCAGTGGTGGGGGCAGGTCTTTAGCTGAGGTGGGTCCATCCTTCCCTGGGTACACTCCTCCTCCTCCTGGCTAATGCCCACCTCAATGAGTGATGAACAGTCGGGAGAGACGGGGCCCTGCAAACATACTTCCTGTGCCATTTGCTAGCCCGAGGAAGCCAGCCTTTCACTTGACCCTGACCCGCAGGAAGAATTTCAGCGCTTATAGGTCTGTGTCCTCCAGACGCTGAAACTTTGGGATCCGAGGTTTAATCTGTAGGAAGGATTTTTGTTTTCATCAGGTGGCATCTTCTGTTCATAGCCTGCCCTGATGTCTCCATGGCGGCTTCTGAGGGATGCTGGGCTCTCAAAGGCTGTGCCCGTAGAACGTCGACTCTGGAAGGGCCTCTACTTAAGCTGGAGGGTCTGCTAAGACCAGGCTGAGGACCCACCGCATGGAGAAGCTGCCGGAGGATGAAGCAACTCATAAAGACCCTTAAGGGTGGGGTGGGGTAGGTCTGGCCAGCTCTCAGGAAGCTCTGGTTACCAAGGGGGGATGGGCTGTCTGCCTTATGCTTAGCCTGAAAAATGGCAGCAGGAAGGGGGACAGATGACCCACCAGGGCCCAAGGACCCCTACTCTCCAATTCCATGATGATAGACTAGCAGCAAAGAATGAATAGAATGAACCTTGAATCCCACAAAAACCACCATGGCTGCACATGTGAGCATGAGCGTGTTTGCATGTGAGGGATGAGAAAACCAGGAAGTCAAGAGAAAGAAAGAGACCCCAACCCATGAAAGAAAACAAGAAACCAGTCCCAGATTGGCACGGTTCTCATGCAGAATATTGCACCCAGTGTGAACTAATGCTAGAAGCTTTCCACTGTAGAAATTTAAATGTATTTTCATATTATAAAAATAAAGATAAACATATACATATTTTACACTGGTCGTCATTCCGCAGCAGCAATGAGCTTCAGGCAAGGGTCTCTCTTTCCCATGGAACAGAATTGACTTTAGAGTCTCTGATCCAGCCATCTGGACGGCAGCTATGGCTTATGTGTGCACAGAAAACAAAATCCCTGAGTGGCCATTTCACCTTCCCTTCTCTCCTTCCTTCCTTCCTTCCTTCCTTCCTTCCTTCCTTCCTTCCTTCCACTTTCCCCCTTTCCTCTTCAAGTAGCTCTTCCTTGGCGGATCACAGTTCTGAGGTTCAGATTGTAAAATGTTTGCTCCAGAGTCTCTTCCCTTCTTTCCTTCCTTTCTTCCTCCTTCTCTCTCTCCCCAGTCCCCTTCCTCCCAGCTCTATTTCCAAGGGCTCCGGGCTGTTAGCTCCATTCCCTGGAAGTACCTTCCCCACCGGTCCATGCTGGGAGGCCAGCAAAGGCTCCATGCCCTAGTGGCCAGTCAAGCCTGCCCAGGAGGCTTTGGTGCTGTCTTCCTCTTTGGGACACGCCATAGCCCCACCTGCCATTACTGATTTCTGTGCTTTTCGCCAACATTCTTCCTGTGAATGACAGAGAGGGAAGGAAGGAGAGAGGGAAGATGCTGTTAGGGAGAGTGAGAGTTGAAGAGAGCATTTCTGGCTCAGGGAATGAGGTGGAGCCAGTGGGGTACTCTGGGCACAAAATGGGGGGCTCAAGGAAAACTACCCCCCTTCTAAGACTTCATTTTCTAACCTGGAAAATGGAAAAAATAACAATAGCTAATATTTATGTAGCATCAGAAGGTTTGAAAAAAGCTTTACCTGTATTAACTCATTTGATCTTCACAAAAACCCTGTGAGATGAAAACACCTCACAGGGTTTATCGCTTTATTGCTTGCTTGGGTATATGTTTGGGGGATTTGGCTTTATAAGATTATTCACTTACAAAAATGAATAATATGGAAATAAAAAAAATAACCTTGAAAGCTAAGTGCTATTATTGCCCCTCAGTTTTACAGATGAGGAAACTGAGGCAGACACAGATTAAGTGACTTGTCTGGAGACACATGGCTAGTGTTTGAGGGAGGATTTGAACTCAGGGGTCTTCTTTCTTGATTGCAAGTCAGTCTTCTGGCCTCTATATAATAACACTTGCACCTGCTAGGTGTGTGGTGGAGTCAGGAAGACCTGAGTATGAAATCCACCTCAGACACTTAGTGCCCTCTCTAGGCCTCAGTTTATGTATCTGTCAAATGGGGATAATAAGAGCCCTGACCTCCTAGGGTGGTTGTGAGGATTGAATGGGGCTATCTTTGTAAAAGTGCCCAGCACTGGGCCTGGCACACACTGGGCACTTAATCAATGCTTCTTCCTCCCTCCCTCCCTCTCCCCCTCCTTAGACCTGCATTGCTGAGTTCAGAGCACGCTGCCTGGAGAGGGACCATGGCAGGGAGCCTGATTGTGGAGAGATCTGGACGTCTCAGAAAGGCAGTCAAATTTTGGGAAAAAATAATGTTTTTGAAATGACAACAATAATGAAAATGAATAATAATAATAATGATAGCTAGCGTTTATATAGCACTTTTTTAAAACCCTTACTTTCCATCTTAGAGTCAATACTGTGCATTGGTTCTAGAACAGAAGAGAGGTAAGGGCTAGGCCATAGGGGTTAAGGGACTTGCCCAGGGTCACACAGCTAGGAAGTGTCTGAGGCTAGATTGGACAGGACCTCCTGTCTCCAGGCTTGGCTCTCCATCCACTGAGCCACCCAGCTGGCCCCTATATGGCACTTTTAAGTGAAACCTCCAGGGGCACATGATGCTCAGGAGGTGGGGTTTGTTGGAGCTCACTTGGAACAGGGGCTGATCACGGTGGGCGTCGGGGGATAGACCAAGGCCACGTTCACTCGCTCGCTGCCATTTTTGGGGCAGATGATCTCGGCGACACCCTCTGGCCTGGGCTGACTCAGCAACTCCCCTACAGGAGAGAAGAGAGAAAAGGGTTTGGTGAGACTTGGGAGAAACAAAGAGTAGGGAGACCGTGTGTGTGTGTGTGTGTGTGTGTGTGTGTGTGTGTGTGTGTGTGTGTGTGTGTTGGGGGGGTGTAAGGAGGGCTGGCCAGGGTCAGAGCCCAAGCCAGCATCCAGGCACTCAGCCATGGCCCCCATCCCATGGCCTCCCTGCAAGTACTCTTTGGCATGGTGCTAGTAGCTGGGGCTTCCTTCCCTTCTTTCCTTTTTTTCTCCTTTCACTTCTCTTTCTCCTCTTTCCCTACTCCTCCCCCTTTTCCTCTTCTCTTCTTTCTCCTCTTCCTTCTCCTCCATCTCTTCACTGCAGTGAGAGAACCAGCTTCCCCTGCCCAAGCCTGCTTCAGCCACTATGACCACTGACCAATACACTGCTAAAGAAATGGGCAATCTGGGAAGGCCAGGCCTGGTCAGCTCAGGGCCCAAGAGTCCAGAAGGAGAGGTTAATCAGGTCACCAGGGTCTTCCCGCCATGGAAACCTCATCATGAAGCAACCAACAAAGGGGCTGGATCCACTAGGCATCATTTGACATGATGGCAGGGACCTTGGAAATCATGTGCAAAGAAGCCAACGCCCAGAAAGGAGAGGAGACAGGCACAAAGCCACACAGGGAGCATGTGGAACTCAGGACCTCTGACATTAGACCCAGTGCCAACTCTTATATGAAAGGAAACCAAGACAACCCATCTGCACCCCATCCAGTCCTTCCCTGGGCTCTACAGCTTTGCCCAGGGACCACAAGCTCCCCTGCTCAAAACAGAAGACACTATGAACTGATGATCTGCCTTGGAGGAGGGAATTTCCTCCTCTGGGAGTCCCCTATGCCAATCACTTTACAGGCTCAGACCCCTCAAAAGCTGAGAGAGGCACAATGATACTCAGTGCTGAGGATATAGGATAAAGCAAAAAATTGGGCCTTGGCCTCAAGGAACTTCCATTATGGTGGGATTACTTTGGGGACATAGAAAAGTAACTAAGATCATTGGAGGAAGGAGAGATAAGTAACACCTGGAAGGATATCGATATCAATATAAGTAGACAGACAGATACATAGATAGATCTAGACCTAGAAACAGAGATACATAGACAGAGATATGTGGGTCTCTTCTGAAGACAGATGATAACTGATCCCATGGCAACAGATGAGGCCATTGTGAGAGAATGGAGAGAGTGGAGAAGGGGATCCAGGGCAGAGGCTGGGGGATCACCCATGGTTAGGGGATGGTGAGCCAGGAAAGAAGACCAAGGAGGTCAGATAGGTGGCAGGAGAACAGCAGGAATCTCAGAGGGTGGAATATCCAGGAGGAGAGTGACCTACAGATATGAAGGCTGCAAAGAATGAGGGTTAAGAGAAGATCATCATATTTGGCAACCAAGAGGCCAATGGAAACTTTGGAGCAGTTTCAGCTGAATAATGTGGTCTGAAATCAGAATTGAGTATTTAGAAAGGGATGAAAGGAAGGGAAGTTTGAAATCAGCAAACATGAATTGTATATTCTTTTTTTAAGATTGATTAATTGAGAAAAATTTCCCATGGTTACATGATTCACGTTCTTTCCCTCCTCTCCTCCCAACCCCCTCCCATAGCCCCCATGCAATTGCACTGGGTTTTACATGTGTCATTGATCAAGATCTATTTCCATATTATTAGTATTTGCACTAGGGTGATTGTTTATAGAGTCTGCATCCCCAATCATGTCCCCATCAACCCATGTGATCAAGCAGTTGTTTTTCTCCTGTGTTTCTGCTCCCACAATTCTTTTTCTGAATGTGGATAGTGTTCTTTTTCATAAATCCCTCAGAATTGTCCTGGATCATTGCATTGCTGCTAGTAGAGAAGTCCATTAATTCAATTTTACCACAGTGTATCAGTCTCTGTGTACAATGTTCTTCTGGCTCTGCTCCTTTCATTCTGCATTAGTTCCTGGAGGTCATTCCAGTTCACATGGAATTCCTCCAGTTCATTATGAATTGTATATTCTGAGAGAATCAAGTGCTTTGCTGAAGTTTAGGTAAATAACTAGTGTTATGAGGGTGGTAAAGGTCACTAAAGGGGCCTTGAGCTGGTAACAAGTCTAGTAGGAGGTTGAAGTTGGATGTTAAGAAGGATGAGCAAACTCTGCTGCAAATGAACTTGGTTCAGGTTCAAATTCAAACCCTGAAAGCTAGTTGCCCTGGGAACCTTCACTGCTAACTACTAGGCTCCTTTAAGATGACAGACAGCTGGCCCCTCCCTGCTGAGGTAACTGCCTCTTATTGGATGGTGGCAGACTGGCAGGAAGTGAGTGCTTGAACTTCCTGCCCCAGCAATGGTGGTTTGGTTCAACCTTAACTGCTCAGAATTCTCTCTTCTTCCCTATCGTCTTTAGCCTTGGTGGTAAAGGAATAACCACAAGAATCTCTGGTTAAGGCTAAGGGATTTATTGAACACTGGGAAGGAAATAGGCAAGGTAAGAGGGGTTGGTGTTACTAAGCTGTTGCTATGGTCACATTGGGTAATGCTGGCAAAGGTCCTAAGAAGGTCTTGGCGGGCCAAGGGCTGGCTGCCCTCGGCCAGAGCTAAGCTGTCTCTGGTCAAGAGGTTGATCAGATCTTCTGGCTAATTTAGTTGATAATAAAATAGATGTTGTTGAGTTGCTCTAAAGAAGGTCCTAATATCTAGGCTATTCTAATTTCCTACCCACGATCCTCCTCCCTTCACCTCCCTTCAACCCGGGGCCCTGGGGGAAAGGATAGATGAGTAGTCAGGGTGAAGTCAGGGGAAAACAGAACCTAGGCTTGGGTTTGCAGGGGCTTTTATAGTCTTAGCCCAACTGCCAGTTGGCACCTGGCCCATGGCACATGCCATTGTCAAGATTAAGTCCAGGGTAACTGACAGCTTAGCCTAAGCTAATATTGCAATGCAAAAACCCTGTATTACACTAGGCAATAAGGTAGAGTAAGGTAGAGAGCAAGCATTGGAGCCAAGAATAGCTGGATTCAAGGTCTGATTCTGACACATCCTGAACGTGATCTTGGGTAAGTTACTCATCTCTCAATGCCAAACTTCTTTGGTAAAGGGAGCTTCCTCCTCTGGGGTTCCCTATGCCAATGGAATTATGGCTCCACTCTCTTATCTCCCATCTATCTACAATGCTTTCTGGATCCCAGCAGTCTAATAACCCTGGGATATCCACAAAGGAGATGAGGGTGGTCTATTCTTGAGGAAGTCCTGCTGGCTCTCTCCTTTTCAAGCTATTTGTCAACCATCCCTTTAAAAGACCTAGACTTTTTGCCAGGAATCAAAAGATCTCTGGCCCATAGTTGGCAGATTCCATTTTCTACCTTTTCTGAAAATCAGGCCACCCTTGCCCTTCTCCAGTCCTGTGATACCTCTCCTATTTCCCACAGTCATTCAAAGATCACTGATAGGGGTTCAGCAATCACAGCTCATGATTCCCTGAGCACCCTCGTCTGGCCTCAATGACGTGAGCTCACCAATGGCAGCCAAGTGCTCTTACAATCTCCCTACTTATCCTTGCTTTTACCTCCCCATTAGCCATTTTTGTTCTGTCTTTTTGAGCACAAAGACCATTCTCCAGGGCAGAGAAATCAGAGTAATTGCTGGACAGCTCTGCCTTCTTTCCATCTTCCATTATCACCATCCCATCTCTGCCATCAGCAATGCTATCTCTTCTTTGACTTTTCTCTTTTCCCAATATCACTTACAGTTCACCCTACCCTCACCCCCTTTGTTGTCCTTAGCTTCCCTGGCAGCCTCTGCTCCTTCTGAGTGTTAACACAGCTGACACTGTTCCTGCAGGACCATGCCAGGGTCCCTCACCTATCCTCCTTGGCTTCCACATTCTCTTCGGTACATACATACTTTAAATCTGAGCTGGCTGGTGAGCTCCCTTTGCATCCACACTGACCTCTATAGACAACTCTTCCTTTTCTCTCCTCACCTGAATTTAGCTAGTGTTTATAAGCACCTTAAAATTTGAAAAGTACATTATATGTATGTGTGTATAGATGTATTTATTTATATATTGTTATTTATTATATTAATGAATACTCAATAAAAATGATACTATTAATACATTAAATATTAATATCAAATATATTTCTATATATAATCTTCATTTGATTTTCTGTGGATCCTTAGATTTTTATTCTTCATAGCTTACTACTTCTCCAGGCTGACTTCCCAGATAGAATGGTATCTCAGGTGATCTCACTTGTGCTTTTCCTAAATGAACCCTCTGAAGTCTTCTCTTTGCTGACCTGCCATGCATGTCTGTATTCCTCTCCTCTCTCAGGAGGCCTAAGCTGGTGGCTATTTGGATTGAATGGAAGCTCCTCCTCGAGGAGAGGGGCATTGTAATTTGTTTTGCAAATTACATCTGTATGAGCCTACGATGAAGTCTGAGCAGGTGCCAGTTATCTTGGGAGAAAGGAAGAGTAGTTCTTCCATGGCCTCCCCAACTCTTGCGAGGCACGACATATGGCTCCGTTTGAAAGGGAAATGACTGGTTCTCTGGGAATGGGGATGGAGGGAAAGCCAATAAGGAAGACTTGGAATGACTGGCACGTGATACAGGGCAGCAGGACCCAGCTAGACAACCCAAGGAGAAAGGGTTCCAGTGTGAAGAGGCCACCTTCTGCCTGGCTCTGAGGGCCTGAGGACCTCTGATGATATACACTAGTGATGCTACAGTAAGAAAAGTAGACAAATATGGCAGGCTGCCTGGAAGTGGTGGTTGAGAGACATCTGGGGAGTGACATGGTAGGGAGTGGAGGAAGGTGGGCCTCATCTCCAGAAGGCTTTGCATTCAGAGGGAAAGAAGGAGTCTGGTTTCTCTGGCACTGGGAGCTACCTGGAGCAAGTGAGGGCATGGGGGTGGAATGGGGTCTTTCCAGAACATTCCCTCTGGCTTCCTACCGCACTGTGGGGATGGTGGGGGGAAATAGAGAGAGAAAGAGAAAAATATTGGCAGAGATGAGACAGACAAAACAAGAGAGAGAGAGAAGGGGAAGAAAGGAGAGAAGAGATTGCAACAGGAAGGGGCTCTTCCTTCTTTATGGGCACCAAAAGGCCATCACCCTCATTCTCATCTTCAACTGGCATTTTTGTAGCTCTCTAGGGCTGGCAAAGCATTTTACAAACATGATCTCATTTGATCCTCACAATAACCCTGGGGTCTGTAATGTTTCCCATTTTACAGATGAAGAAACCAAGGCTGAAGGAGGTGACATGCCTTGCCCAGGGTCACGACGGCTAAGAAGCGTCTCAGGCTTCCTCCAGGCAGGGCTCTTCCCCTTCCCTCCACCATCTTGCTTCTCCAAGTGGCAAAGCATGCACAACAACAAACCTAGAGTGCTCGGCTCTGACCTAGGCACTCAGTAAAGGGGGATGTCACCGGTGGTGCAAATCAGCATAAAGGAAGTGACTGGAGTCCTGGCCACTGGAGGCCAGGGAAGGATTGGGGGCATGGAGGCTGGCAAGGAAAGAGCTCAGAGTGTCCCTGAGAGCTGCCTTCAGTCCTTGGAAGGCCTGTCCACTGGGGGAGGGCTCCATTGGCCTCAGAGGCCAGACCCGGGAGCAGCCACGGGGGGACAGAGGCCTGCTGACTCCCCCCATTGGAATGGGCGCTCCTCCTGAGACCCCGGCACTTGGTGCGGTGCCTGGCACCCAGTAGGTGCTCAGTAAACCCTGTTCCCTGGAGTCTGGAGAGACGGTGTAGGTGTTGGTCCGGGTGGAGCGAGGTGCCTTGGGAGCCAGCGCCTGGAGGAGTGAGGGTCAGCGCATGCTCCTCGCAGGCAGTTCTGCTCCGAGGGTTGGACTAGCTGGGGTCGGGGCCTTCCCCCAGGCCCCGCTGGGCTCCCACGCCGCTGACCCCCCAGGGTGACCCCCGTCAGAGTGAGCCGGCGTCCCGGCCCTCAGATGCCTCCTCAGCCCGTCCTCGGCCTCTGGAGCCTGACACTTGGCTTCGTTTTACTGTGGAGGGTTTATATAAATACAAACCCACCCAAGAAAGGAAAACTATTTCCCTTTTTTCTGTCCTGGAGAAAGTCCCAGCCGCCTTGGCCAGGGATCAGACACGCTTCCTGGATCAAAGGGGGCGCAGCCAGCTCCCAGCCTCGGGCCGGTCAGGAGGACGAGCCGAGGGCCTGGGGAAGGCCTCGCTCCTTATTTGGAGAGCCCAGCGGGCCAGGCTTTCAGGAAGGCCGCAGATGCACTCCCGTGGGTCAGCCTTCCAAGCCCAGCTTCGGGAGCCTCGGCCCATCCTCTTGTTGGGCCAAGCTGGGCAGCGGGGCCTCCCGCTGGGGCCTGAAGGGCCCGGACGGCCCTTGTGGACAGTCAGGAAGGCGGGGTGTAGCTTCGGCAAGCTTGGGAAGGAAGGCTCGAGGAGGACCCTGAGCTTCTAGGAGAGGAGGATGCTGCCACCAGGCAGGCGTCCATGCTTGCCTGATCTCCCGGGATCCCAGGGCGCCCCAAGAGTCAACAGCAATGGTGACAGACATTCTGGAGAAGTTCCTCAAGCCCGCACCATCCGCGATCTCCTCTGGTGTGACAAGAGCCAGGAGGTCTATTACAGGTGCTGAACGGAGGCTCAGGAAATGAAGGAACTTATCCAGGGTCTCGCAGTTAGGAAGTAGAGGTGGGACTTGAACCTGGATCTTCCTGAGGCTGAGTTCACCTTGGTGCTGTCTGCCTGCCCGCTCCCAGGAGCCAGAGAAGTGGAGTGCGGAAGGGACTTGCCGTGCCTCTGAGTCCAGGTCCAGAGCTCTTTGGGCCTTCCGGAAGAACGGAGGCCGCACGAGGCCCAACAGTGGCCCTTCCTGCAGGAATCCCTGGCACCGTCCCTCAGCGCCCAGGCCCGAGGGGAGCCGTCCAGGCTGGATGGAGCCCGTCTAGGCCGGTGGAGTTGATCCTTGAAGGGCAGCCCAAGGGGGCCATGATGAACACAAGAGGAAGCCCTGCTCTGGCCCTGCGAGCCCCGGGGTGAGCTTGGGAAGTCCCCTCCCGTCCCCGGGCTCCAGGAGGTGAGACAGGATGGCCTCTGGAGAGTGAAGGCCTCAGCCCTCGCGGGCCTCTCCACATCTAACGTGTCATCCTGTCTTTAAAGTCCCAGAGACGTTTTCAGGGTCATCAAGGAGGGCCCGGAGTGGCCAGATGGGAAGTCCAGAGAGGGCTCCGTTTCCAGGATGAAACTTCATAGAAGGGCATCAGGAAGTGAGCTCCTCAGAAGCGGCCCACTCGCATCCAAGGGAAGAAGCCATCAGGCCGCCGGGGCAGCCACAAAGGACTCTGGGAGAGATGGGCTGGACACTGTCCTTCTCTCGTCCCCACGTGGGCCCCCCGAAGCTTCCCACACGTGGATGGGGCAGGGGCTGAGAGACACTTTCCCCGTAGCTCCTGGGGTTCTGAGACTTCATCCCAGGCAATTTCGATTTTATAGACCAGAAGAAGGGGGCAGCTAAGTGGCGTGGTGGAAAGAGCGCCAGGCCTGGAGTCAGGAAGAACCAGCGGAGTGACCCTGGGCAAGTCACTTAGCTCTGTTTGCCTCCGTTTCCTTACCTATAAAATGCACTGGCAATATCTTAGCAAGAATCCCTTCCCCGCCCCCACCCCCAGCGTCGGGTCGTAAGGAATCAGATACGACTAAAAATGGGTACCCCAAAGCAAAGGAGGGGGGCAGCCTGGGACGGTGAATGAAGGTGAATGAATGGTGGGTGTCGGGACCGCGGGGCAGGTCTTGTTCCCCTGTGTGGGCCTCCCCCTCCCGGCTGTGTATAAGGAGGGCCTCACACGGAGGCCTCGGGACAGGCCGCACCCCCTCGCAGGGCAGAGCGGCTAGGACGGACGCGTGGAGGCGAATGCCGGGCCAATCATTAATCCCTCTTCGTTAATCAGTCTGATTTTCTACGACTCGCGGGACGCATGGTTTGTTTTCTAAGCCTAAAAAACACCCCACTGGTCAGCAATGTTTAAATTACCCTGTTGGGATTATAAAAGGATTTGGCCTTTCTCCAGCAAGCCCTCACGAAAGCCCAGGCATGCCAAGAATTCAGCAGATTGCATGCAAGTTCCCGCTCGGGTGCCGGAGAAGGTCTGCTAACATTAACCCCATGTAGGCAAGCAAATGGTCCCCTGTGAAACGGGCCCCGGGCCCCGGGCCCCAAGGCTTCTTACTGCTCCGGAGGGTGCTGCGGAGACATTATTATCTGCGGATCACGGGCTGCACCAGTGAAAGGCCCTTGGAGATTATCCAGGTCGCCTCTTTCATTTGGCAGATAAGGAAACTGAGGCTGAGGGAGAGGGGCCGACATACGGTATTAGAAGGAGGCCTCCAACGCCCACGGCTCCTACCTCAGAACGCTCTTCAGAAATCTCTCCTATTGCTTTCATTTGCTATAATTAATTAGCCGGAGCTTATGTTGCCTACGATAGAATTAGAAAATAAAACTGGGGGGTAGAGTCAAGATGATAGAGCAGGCACACAGACCCATTTGGTTTCTATCAAGTCACCCTCCAGAAAACTGTGATAGAAGGTCTCAGAACGCGTTCTGGAGCAGCATAAGCCACAAAAAGGCAGGGTAAAATAAGATTTCAGTCTGAAGCAATGAAGAAGGCTGGCACAAAGGATCTAGTGCACCAGAGTGAAGGTGGAACCCAAAGCGGGTGGCCAGGGCAGGCCCCGCTGCCCCATAGGGCCCCAGGAGCCGTGGGAAGGGGGCATCAGACAACTATCCAGAAGGCAATTGTAGGGGCCCCTTTGCTGGCTCTGGGTGACTCTTCTTGCCTCACTCATACATGGATCCAAGTGGCAATCTTGGGGGAAGGTTTCAGTGGGAGAGGAGCATACACAATGCTTGTGGGCACAAGGGAGCAGGGGACCCTGGTCATGGCTCCGACAGGTAACGAGTGCTTGGGCTTACTCACAGACCAGAGCACAGGCCAAGAGAGTATTAAACACACACCTCTCCTCACATCATACCACCTTGGAAGAACTGAAAGTAAATAAATCCCCAGAACCAGTTCTGAAGGCAGCTGCACAAAGAACCTGCAGCTTGGAACAGTGCTCCTTTCACCACAGGCATAGAGCCCAACTTTAATAAAAACCTTTTTAAATTAAAAGGAGAGAAAAAGTCTAGAAAATAAGCAAAGAAACAAACAAACAAACAAAGAAATTCAACATAGAAAGTTATTTGGGTGGGAAAAGAAATGAGAGTGATAGAGGAAAAACATGAAAAAAGAGTCAACATTTTGGTAAAGGAGGCATAAAAAATACTAGAGAAATGAATACTTTAAAAAAACAGACTAGGCCAATTAGTAAAAGAGGCACAAAAATCCAATGAAAAGAATTCCTTACAAGGCAGAATTGGTCATATGGAAAAAGAGGTACAAAAATTCACTGAGGAAAAGAACTCTTTACAAAGTAGAATTGGCCAGATGGAAAAGAAGGTACAAAAGCTCACTCAAGAAAATCATGTCTTAAAAATTAAAATTGGGCAAGTAGAAGCTAATGACTCCATGAGACATCAAGAAACAATCAAAGTGAAAAGAATAAAGAAAATAGAAAAAAAAAAGGTGAAATAACTCATTGGTAAAACAACTGACCTGGAAAATAAATCCATTAAAGATAATCTAAGAACTATTGGACTACCTGAAAACCACAATAAAAAAAAAAGCTCAGATGTTATCTTTCAAAAAATTAACAAGGAAAACTACCCTGCTATTCTAGAACCAGAGGGCAAAATAGAAATGGAAAGAATCCACCAATCACCTCCTGAAAGTGATCTCCAAAGACTAACTCCTTGGATTATAGCCAAATTCTAGAACTCTCAGATCAAGGAGGAAATATTGCAAGGAGCCAAAAAGAAAGAATTCAAATATTGTGGAGCCACATCAGGATGACAAACGTTTAGCAGCTTCTACAATAAACGATCAGAGGGCACAGAATATATTCCAGAGGACAAAGGAAATAGGAATTCAACCAAGAATCACTCCAGCAAAAGTGAGCATAATCCTTCAGGGAAAAAATGGGTATTCAGTGAAATAGAGAACTTTGAAACATTCTTGTTGAAAAGACCAGAGCAGAATCAAAAATTTGATTCTCAAATGCAAAAGTAAAGAGAAGCTGAAAAAGGTGGACAAGAAAAAGAAATCAAAAGACATTGCATAAGCTTAAACTGTGTACATCCTCTACATGGGAAGATTATTCTTAAAACTCCAAAGAATTTTATCATTAGGGCAGTTAGAAGGAATATACATAAATAGAGGGAAATGGTGTGAGTTGAATGTGATGGTATGATAGGAAAAAATTAAATTAAGGCATGAGAAAGAGAAATGTATTGAGAGGAGAGGGAAGGGGAAAATAGAATGGAGTAAATTATTGTATAAAAGAGGCATGAAAGATCTTTTATAATGGAGGAGAAGATGGGGGAAGTGGGGAGAAGAGCATGTGAACCTTCCTTTTATCAGAACTGGCTCAAAGAGGGAAGAACATACATAATTAATTGGGCATAGGAATCTATATTGCCCTACAGTAAAGTAGGATGAGAAGGGGATAAGAGAAGAGGGGTGGGTCTGATAGAAAAGAGGGAAACTGGGGGAAGTGGAGGTCAGAAACTAAACAGAGGGAATTAGAATGGAAAGTAATACTAATGGTACAAAATTTTTTTACAAGTCTCTCTAATAAAAGCCTCATTTCTTAAATAAATATAGAAATGAGTCAAATGTATAAGAATACAAGTCATTCCCCAATTGATAAATAGGCAAAGGATATGAACAGGTAGTTCTCAAAGTAATTAAAGCTCTCTACAGTTGTGCAAAAAATGCTCTAAATCACTATTAATTAGAGAAATGCAAATTAAAGCAACTAAAAAAGCACCATCTCACACCTATCAGATTGGTTAGCTTGACAGAAAAGGAAAATGACAAAATTTGGAGGGGATACGGGAAAATTGAAACACTAATGCCCTGTTGGGGGAGTTGTGTGCTGATTCAAACATCCTAGAGAACAGTTAAGACCTATGTTAAAAGGGCTAAAAAAAATAATACACACCCTTTGACTCAGCAATACTATTACTAGGTTTGTATCCCAAAGAGTTAAAAAAAAAGAGGAAGGACCTCTATGTACAAAAATATTTAAAGCAGCTCTTTTTAGAGCAGCAAAGATTTGGAAATTATGGGAATGTCCATCCATTGGAGAATGGTTTAAGAAGTTGCGATAGATGATCGTTATGGAATAGTATCTATGGTGCTGTAAGAAATGACAAGCAGGAGGAGCTCAGAAAAACCTGGGAAGACTTACACAAATGGAAGCAGAGTGAAATAAGCAGAACCAGGAGAACATTGTACAGTGACAGGAATCTTGTGCCATGAATGATGGTGAACAACTCAGAGATACAATGATCTGGAACTATCCCAAAGGGCTCATAATAAAAAATGTCACCTGCTTTCAGAGATAAAAGAATGGATAGAGTTGAATCCAGATCAAAGCAAACTTTTTTTCACTTTTTCTTAATTTTTAAGAATTCTAATTTCCCTCCATAAATGGATTAATATGGGAAATTGTTTTACATGATTGCACATGTAGAATTGATATGAGATTGCTTACTATCTCAAAGTGGGGTGGGTTGGTGGGGTGGAGAGGGAGGAGAAGAGAGAATTCAAGACTATATTCTTTGGAAAATGTTGGGCACTGCTTTTATATGTAATTGAGGGAAAGTAAAATAAAATAAATAAATATAAGATAAAATAAAATAAAATAATAAAACCCTTGGCCAAAGAACTTTTGGACTCTAGCTTTTTCCCCGGTACCTTGCTTTTCCCTGATGCAGAGCAAGGTTTCCAGAGGGTACTACTGTCTAGTGGATGGGTGAATGCCTGGTCCAGCGGGAAGGACTGGGCAGGCACGGAAGAATAAGGACAACAAAAATCACTTCTATTCTTCCTCTGTAAAGCGAGGGGGTGGACCCAAGGTCTGTGGATTCCTGTTCTAAAACATAACAGGCCTGTGAAAAAGTCTGAATTAGCAAAATTCTGCAAGTTGAAGCCCCCAGAGACAACCCAGGAGATAAAAGCATCTTCTAAGTAGGGCAGAGAGAGTCGGATCTGCCGTCCAGGAGTCTCTGACAGGAGGGTCCAAGACTCTCCTTTGACAGATGAGGAAACAGGGTCCTGGGAGGGTAAAGGAATGGCATCAAGACAATAATGATAGGGAACATTTTTAAAGTGTTTTAAGGTTTGCAGAGGGTTTTGCAAACAGGATCTGATTTGCTTCTTACAGTAATCTTAGGAGATACATGCCGGCTCATCCCCATTTCACAGACGCAGACCCTGGGGCTGAGAAGTTTCAGTGACTTTGCTTTTGGCTCACTCAGGAAGTAAATCTCAGAGGAGGGATTTGAACTTAGAATCTGGGGCTCTCTCCAGTTCACTGCCCTGCCTCCTGAAGTTGAGTAGAAGAGGTAGCTGGACAATGACTGATGTGTAAGGAAGGTCTGGGAGTTTTAGGGGACGGGAGACTTTACATGAGGCCCTAGGATGACCGGGCTGCCCCAGTGCCCGGGAGAAGGAGGCCCGGGCCAGGCTCGCCTCCTGGGGCCTGTGGTGGGAGGGCTGCAGGAGGTCAGGAGTCAGGGGGCCCGGGTCACCCTGGCACAAGTGGGACCAGAAGAGCCACCAGGAGAGCCACTCGTGGCTGGGAGCACCTAGGAATTAGGGATCTAGGAAAACAGCCCTGCCTCAGTGGCATGAACCTGCACCATCGGAGAGCAGAGCCTGCTGGGGGCTTGGGGAAGGGGCTCTGAGAGCGAATGCCTGCTTGGCAGCCCGCCCCCTGCCCTGCCGGCCTCAGCTTCCTCTCCTGGCACTCCCTGCCTCTCCGGCCCCAGTGAGGAAAGGCGACGATGACGATGAGGATGACGAGCGCCCAAGAGAGCTCTCCTAAAAGGGTCCCTGGCAGGAAGTTCGGCCTAAAATTAGGATTAAAATCTCCTTTTTGGCAGAGGAGGAAGTGAGGCCAGTGCCAGCCCGGGGGAACGAGGTCGCCTCTTCCCTGGATGGTTTTTTATGAGACCACCAAGGACAATGGAACAATTCTATGAATATTCATGCGCCTCCCTCCCCCTCCCCTGCACCCTCGCGTCGGGATGGCTGGGCAGGGTTCCTAGGGAAAAATTAAAGAGCATCTCTGTGCCCTGCTCAATATCTGGCTGGGGCTGAAGGGCCGGCAGCCAGGGGAGGCGGGGGCTCTGCCAGGGGGGTGCTCTGGCTCGTTGCCCCTCCCCGCCGGCCCCTAGAGTGCGAGCTCTGTGGTCTCCTGGGGGGGCCGAGCCGGAGCAAACCCCCAGACCCACTGGCGGCTCCCCTCTGCTGCCTGCCGCCACGAGACACGAGTGGACCTCGGGTGGGGGAGGGATGCCTGGAAAGTTAATTTTAGGCCGGTTCGTTGGCTGCTGAGGACGTGCAGTTCCCAGGCTGGGCTGGGCCCTTCTGGGGCTTGTTTCAAAGAAACATCAGCAGGTTCCTGCTGCCCACGGCGGCAGCTGCCTCTCCATCGAGTCCCAAGCTTTGATTCCTGCAGATTCATTTCCTGGGCATGCTGCGAGCCTGGCCGGCCCCAGCCACACGGATGGGGGGGGGGGGGCAGGCAGGGGTCCCTCTTCAGAGGCTCAGCTTGCCTCGGCCCCCGGAAGGTTTGTGCCACTAGAACTGGGGCAGGGATGCCCGCCAAGCGAGGTCCCCAGAGAGCACCGGCCAGCCCGCTACCCTGCTGTCCCCTCCAAAGCATGGGCCTGCCCTTCCTGGAAAGAGCGAGGAGACAGGGAGGCCGCAAAGGGGAGGCCATGGGCGCCAGCCTGAATCCCAAAGACTTTCTCCTCCTGGGCCGATTCCTGGCTTCCTGGGATTGAGAGGCTTACTCTGAAGAAGGCGGCATCGGCCCGCGCCTCCGTTCCTCCAGCTTCAGAGGCTTCCAGCTTCAGAGCGCAGCTGCTCTGGTTTCCTCAGGAGCCTTCAGGCCTTGGTGCCAGTGATCCACGGGAAGCTCCCTCGTCCCAATGCGGGCCCCTCGGGGCCAGGCCATTGCCAGCCAAGCTAGAGAGTCCTGAGAGGGCCTTCCCCGACCCCAGCAAGACGCGATTGGAAAGATGGACTGTGGCCGGACAGTGGGAGCCCAGGGAGGAGAAGGAGCAGATGCGCCCTCTGTAGCTGCTCTTGGGGCCAGCTGAGGAGAAGCCACCATCCCCACCATTCCTGCATCGGAATCCCAGAGCCGGCGTGTCCCGGAGGGGCAGGGGCTCTCAGGCCCTCGCCATTGGGGGTGACAGCCACTGGTCACTCGGGCTTCTCCACTAGGGACAGCCCTGACGTGCTAAATAAATACAGAACCGTATGGAAGTGTGCAAGTGTCCAGAGGACAACTCTTGCATCTGGCCAGAATGGAAAGTGGTGACGTTATTAAAAATCCCCACAGAAATGATCAGAAAGAGGGGTACTGAGGCAGGACTGTGGGCCGGCGAAAACACTTCACTAAATCGGGGATGGACCGACAGCAGGCTCTGTGTTTTGTAAAGGAAAAAACCAAGTCCCTGTTAATTGGGGCATTCTGGAAAGAGGGCTCTGGGAAAAGACGATACTAATTGAAAATGATTAAAAAACTGAAAACGATAAAAAAAAAAAGAGCTTCTGGCAAATGGGGGCAGGCCTGGAAGGGGGGGATATAATGGACCGGCATTGCCGTGAAAGCAATGACGGCTTGGGAGAAGTCTCTAGGACAGTTTACAGGTACCACCAACGATGGAGAGAAATGACCCTGAGGGGTCCTCCATCACATTCCAGTCTCCAGAGTGAGGAGGCCGGCTCCCACCAGCCTGGAGGTGCGGAAGGAACTCTGGGCACCCTGGTCCCCAGAGAAGGAACTTAATGACATTTAGTGCACCCATTGGTGCATCTAAAAATGCCCAACAAGGTGTAGACGAGACACCAACAAGCAGGGTGGTTTTGCTAGCACCCTTCCAGTTTTAGTGACTTTTCTTGGAGACTGGATCTCCCTGTCTGGGAGTGCTGTGGCACTGGCCATTTCGGTGTCCCAAGCACTGTGGCTCAGAGCTCCCGAGCGGCAGCCACCCAGCAGGCTTAGTTCCCTGGGGAGCAGGGATTACAGGGGTGAGTGACCATGTCCTCTGAAAAAAGGCCAGCAGCCATACCCTTTGACACAGAGATCTCACAGCCAGGCAGCTGCCTGACGTGGCTCAGGGGATAGAGCTCTGGGTCCGGAGTCAGGAAGATCCTCAACTATGACCTTGGCCATCTGTGAGATGCTGGGCAAGCCACTTAACCTTTGTGTGCCTCAGTTTCCTCCTCTTTAAAAACGGGATCATCATAGCCCCCAACTCCCAAGGTGGTTGTGAGGACCAAATAAGGTAATATGTAGAAATGCTTTGCACAGTGCCTGGCCCTTAGGGAGAGCTCTCCAAATGTTAGCTCTGATGATGATGATTTATTGTAGTACTTTTGACGATAGCCAAGAACTGGAAACAAAGTAGATGCCATGCGGAACAAATGGTGGTACGTGAATGTCATGGAATGTCCCTGTGCCCGGCCAGAGGATGGGCATTCCCCACTGCATGGTATTGTCAGTCAACAGCTTGGTTAGCTTTCCTAAACTGCCTTTTCCCCTCTCTTTCATTTTCTTCTTCAATTATGAGGGAAGGAACAAAAAAAGAGAGCATGAGAGGAAGGACAGAGCATCCTTGAAGCCTTTGAGAAATGCATGACAAACAGATCTGGGGCATTTGGAGGGAGGCACAGAGTGCTGGGACAGCTTTGAGACTCAAGCTGTGGGTCAGGGAGGTTTGTGGCTTCCTGGACAGTCTTCTTTTCCTGCTCTTCCTTTGCTTATGGAAATGTTTGAGTCTGTCAGGTTCAGGGTAACAAGAGGCAAAAAGGGAAAAAGAAATAAAACACTAAGAAATGAACACAGGACTCAGGATTCCCCTCGGATCATGCTGTGGACCAGGTTGGCAGGAAAGGGTTCACCCCTTGCTTCTGGTCTGCTGGGATCCAACAATGCATTCACTAGGGGTTTAAGGTCACCATTTAAATTATCTTTAAAAAATAAACTTTTTTATTATCTTTTGTTTTTTTTTTTTTTTGTTTCTTTTTAAACCCTTAACCTTGGTGTATTGTCTCATAGGTGGAAGAGTGGTAAGGGTGGGCAATGGGGGTCAAGTGACTTGCCCAGGGTCACACAGCTGGGAAGTGGCTGAGGCCGGGTTTGAACCTAGGACCTCCTGTCTCTAGGCCTGACTCTCACTCCACTGAGCTACCCAGCTACCCCATCATCTTTTGTTTTTATTTCCCCGGATTCCCAATGATTCTCTCACACTACTTCCTCCTACAGTCAGTCCTTAGTACAAAGAGGGGAACCTCTCTCTGGTTCATCAAAAAATCTGTCATTGTATGCTGTATGCCACACCCATAGTCTCCCTCCACCCTCACCATTTAGTTCTAAAGAAGAAATAAAATGTTTAAAGCCAGAACTAAAGGTCTCTAATTACAGTGACTAATTACTTTCCTCCTCTGACACATAGACTGTAACCCAGGGCAAGTCACTGGACATCTCAGGGATTAAGGCAGCTCTCCAGGATTCAGTCACCCAAAAGGTGCCAGTCTACACGGGTTGAGGGAATTTTCTCTCTCAGAAGCTCCCTAGAACAGTGACATCACAGGTCTGGTTTCCATCCCTATCCATAAATAAAGCATGAGGTTGGGTACCCAGAAGGCTTGGTACCTTGCATTTTTAAGCAAGCAAAAATTAAAGGCAAACTATAGAATCAGGGCTCAAACTCAGGGTCGGCTTGACTAAAGGAATGGGAAGCTGTAAGACATATCCTTTCCACATGCCACTGGCTTGGGAGCTGAGTGGGCAAAGTTAATGTTGGCAAAGCAAAGTTTTAGAAAGAGAAGAGAAGAACCCACCACCCATCACGCTGAGACCAAAGTGTGGGAGAACCAGGCTCGCTCTCTCTCTCTCTCTCTGTCTCTCTCTCACTTTAGTTTCCTCTCTTGCAAACCCAGGAGGCTGGAATAAATGTCTTGACAATCAGAAGTGCCGTGCACACAGCAGGTGTATCATGAAGATTTTTGTGGAACTTAAACCGAGTTCAGCCAATATTATTGAGTTGCAGAGATGATCAGTGCTGGTCTCAGCTCTGGAGGAGTCTCCCTTTCATGAGGAAGATCTGAGCAGGGCAGGAGTAAGTGTGCCATGGGGTACAGAGTGGCTGGGGCAGGACTGTTCAGTCTTGCTGCCTCACAGCTCTGGGTCTTCTTGTTCTTGGTGATTTTCCACCAGAAGAGGAGATGTGGGTCCTTGGCATAAGGAAACCTTTTTCTGGCACTTCATACAGGAGATACTCATTAAGCACTTCTTGGATGCAGAGACAGAGGCTGGGTTCTGGGGGGACCCTCATGCAGCCCTCAGTTCAGCCTTGGGGGAATAAGCTCATCTCGCTTAAATGGAGACTTCTGGGAGATTGCCCCTCACTTAAAAGGGACAAAGCAGCCACAAAACAGAGGAAGGATCCAGGCACACTGGGTGTGAGGCCAACAAATGCTAGCGGACAGAGTACAGCGCAGCTCTGTTTCTAAACCAGCATCAGGGAAAAGGAACTGTTGTCATCAGTGACTCTTTGTGGCACCATTAAAACCATTTCCCCATGGATAAGAGAAAAGTGATCTGCCCCACAGGGGAACCAAGGCAGAACAGGACAAATTAAAAATCCATGTGAAAGGCCTTGGTTCTCAGAAGCTTTTGGAAAACCTGGGGCAGGGGGAGGGAGACAGGGAAAGGTGATGCCCTTGTTTAAGGTCTTGGACCTTGGGAAGGGTGGATGGAGGAACAAAATCTCCAGAGGTCTTTGCTTGTATGTCCTGTCCTGCACTCACAGGCCTGATTGTGCCTGAGGGACTGACCTCTGTCCCTTCCCTTCCTCACCTACCTGTTTTCTATGGACCAAGAAACAATTTAACCAGGCTAGACTCCCCAAATAGAAACAAATCCCGGAAGCTGATCCACTGAGAAGCTTCTGGGACAATGTCACACATAGGCGGTGGCGCAGAGAAAACAGGAAGTCCTGGTGTCTCAGAGAGAACAAATATTTTCTAGCCTAAGGCTGGAACCCTAGGGTTTGCACGTCTTCTGAATGAAGTGGGATAAGTCTGGGCAGTGTAGACCCCTGGGTCTCATGGCTGGAATTCCAGATGTCTGGTAGAGCTGCTGCTCTCTGCAGAATCTCCCATGCAAGTCACCCTAAAGGTTGTGAGCTAAGCCACCCCAGGAAGGTGTCAGGGGGCCACAGGATGGAACTAGAGCTGGCATTTAAAAAGGCCTTAATTAAATAAGGCCTGCCAAGCCCTTTACATATGTTAATTCACCAGATCCTCACGACCACCCTGGGAGATCAGAGCTTTCTGATCCCAATTTTACAGATGAAGAAACGAGGCCAACTGTGGTGAAACGACTTGCCGGAGTCCCATGGGCAGTGAGTGTCAGAGGTAGGATTTGAACTCAGGTCTTCCTGACTCCAAGTTCCATGCTCTGTTCCCTGTGCCAGCTGGATGCCTCAAATAAAAAGTGGCAGCTCAGGTATAAAGGTGGTGGGCACCCTGTTTTACGCATGAAGAAATAGTCACAGGGGTGAGGTGCCTGGTCTAGGGCTCTCTCAGACATTCTGAGTCTGGCCTCACTGCCCACTGACTCACCAAACTAAAGTTTCTTCCCTCTGTTAGACTGTCAATTCCTCCAGGGCAGAGTCTCTATTGGCATCCACAGCCCTTCCTGCAGCCTCTGGAGCGAACACCTGCTCACAGGAACAATATAGGATGAAAGCACTTAGCGCTGCTCCCTTTGTCCTTCCCTAAGCTCAGATCCCCTCCCCCCCCCCCTTGCCACGAGGCCAGAGAGATGGCGGAGAGATGTTTCTGGTGCTTTCTTTGCAGAAATAAGGGGAACACTGGCCATGTGGCTAGGCCGGGCCACTGTCCTCGAAAGGGCGATACCGCCCCAACTCACTTGTGGGTTCAACGCCGCGCCAACGGGGGCTTTGGGTAACCAGAAAAAAAGAGCGAGCTGTATGTGGAAGGACAGACAGACAAGCGGATCAGGGAAGTGAGGGATGGGGAAGAGAAGTGACATTTGCACAGCCAGACTTCCAACTAGGACACGATATGGCGATTGTAAAAACGATCCGGCGCTCGGCTTTTGGAAAAGAACAGATTCCCCAATGGCTCAGTGAAACCTTGTGTCCCCAGCACACAGGCGTCCGATAAGCATTAGCTCGTAAAACACGGGGAAGGAATCCAAGCCTCCATAAACTCCTGGGAAAAGAGCAATCTGCTGAAAAATGGGGCTCCATCCATATCTCGTCCCATTCATTCAAATGTTCCCAAGTGGAACAAAGGGTTAGACATGAAAGAATGGGTCATTAGAACGTCACACGCCCAGTCTGAGGGATGCAACCATGTGCAAATAGATCAAGGGAAGGGACAAGTCAGGCTAGGTTTCACGGAGGCTGCGACCCTTGCACTGAGGCCTGAAGGAAGAGAAGGATTCTTTTTTTTTTTTTTTAAACTCTTACCTTCTGGCTTAGAAACCATACTGTGTGTTGGTTTCAAGTTGGAAGAGCAATAAGGGCTAGGCCTTAAGTGACTTGCCCAAGGTCACACAGCTGGGAAGTGTCTGAGGTCAGATTTGAACCCAGGACCTCCCGTCTCTAGGCCTGGCTCTCCATCCACTGAGCCACCCAGCTGCCCCGGCTAAATCTATTTTTTTTTAAACCCTTGTACTTTCGGTGTATTGTCTCATAGGTGGAAGAGTGGTAAGGGTGGGCAATGGGGGTCAAGTGACCTGCCCAGGGTCACACAGCTGGGAAGTGGCTGAGGCCGGGTTTGAACCTAGGACCTCCCATCTCTAGGCCTGACTCTCACTCCACTGAGCTACCCAGCTGCCCCCTAAATCTATTTTTAATGGCCCAGAGGGCACAGTTCTGAACACTGGGCAGTCTGGGTCACGTCCCACCCACTCTACACCAGACTGGCTCATTTTCTGTGCTGTCAAAATCAAAACCATGGATAAAGTAGCACCTCGAGTCTTGTAAAAGAGGCAGCAAGGAGGCCCAGGGAATAGAGCATCGGGTCTGGGTTCAGATCCTGTTGGAGCAAGTCACTTAACCTAGCCTCAGTTTCCTCAACCTCCAAATGGGGATCATCCTAGCATACACCTCCCAGGGCTGGTGCTTCATCATGCTGCTTCCCTTCCCCTCGGGTGAATGGACGTGCTCGCTTTCTCTAAGGAACAGACATGCCTTGGGGAGTCAGCCTGGGTCTGCTCAGCGTTCACCTTCCTTCCCAAGGCAGGCTTTCCAGGAGAGCTTCCCATTCTGCAGAAATGAGGCTCTGGGCATTTCCAATAGTGGCCAGGAAGGAAAGGGGATGCTTTCCAGGCCCTGATCTTGTGAGTCCTTTGACACGTGGCTCTTGTACATAGAGCCCTTTCCCAAGAGGAGACAGAATGGAAAACAGACCACTGGGGGGCCTGGGAAGGGAATGCTACAAGCTAGGGTTGCTGGCCCAAGAAATATGGGTCCATGCTACTGCAGAACACAATCTAAAGGTGGCCATCACAGGAACTGTGAGAGGCTCAATGTGAGGATAGCTTGGCTCAGCCTCATGTGAGTTTTCTGCAGATATTTTTAGAGCAGGTGCTCAGAGCAGCAGGGCAGGCACTGGGCTGGCTGACCCAGATTCTAGGCTCAGCCTGCACCTCGTTTATGAGTGGGGATACCTAGGGGGGGGGGTCACTGTGTCTCAGCCTCAGTTCACTTCTCTGGGGACTGAAAGGGCAGGACTAGACTGTCTCCAATGGCTCTTTCTGCTCAAATTCAGCTTATTTCTCCAAATCTTTAAGCTTCTGCAACCTGGGTTGAGCCCTGAGCAACCCAAGACCAAAAATGAAATGTTCCCTGCCTTAGAAGGAGCTCACGTGCACTGACTGCCATGAGGAGGCCCTTAGACAAGCTTTCCAACAGCTGTGGGGAACATGGGGCAAATCACGACTACATTAGCCTCTAGAAGTCACTGCATTTCCTTATCCTATTTCTTACGTGGGTATCGGGGCAAACCCAAGAACTGATTCCCTTTTATACTGAAGAGGGGGCAATGGGAGAATGGGGTGAAAACCCTGGAGTAGGAGGCCCAAACAAGGTGGGGGACCCCGGCTCCAGAGACAAACGGGAAGAATATGGGCAGACCTAGGCTTTAGGACTGGAGGGAGGGAAGGCGATGGGGGAGAGAGAGTAGACAGAAAGGGGGAAGAGGGAAGAGAA
>NC_058135.1:15307283-15328982 GCF_016433145.1 Gracilinanus agilis | reverse complement strand
AAAGAGAGTAGAAAAAGAGGGGGAAGAGGGAAGAGAGAGAGAAGAGGAGAGAAAGGGAAAGAGAGTGGAGAGAAAGGGGGATGACGGAAAAGAGAGAGAAGAGAGAAAGGGAAAGAGAGTGGAGAGAGAGGGGGACGAGGGAAGAGAGAGAGAAGGGTTTTGACTAGGAAGGTTACTTTGGCTTCCTGTGTGGAAGATGAATTGGAAAGCAGAGAGTCTAATTAAGCAATATTACAATTATCTAGCTGAGTGGGGGAAGAGGACCTGACCTGGAGGGAGGCTACTCTGTGAATGGTCAGAAAGGGGACTGATGGTAGGGAGTGGGAAGCAACAAACCTTGGTCACTGACTGGATGGATAGGGGCGAGGGAGAGAAAAAGCAAAGATGAATCTAAGGTTGCCATCCTGGGCATCTTGGTGAATGTCAGTGACTACAGAAATGAGGGAGTCTGGAAAAGGGGTAGGTTTTGGGGGTAGTGAGTGGTGTGAGAGGCATTCCTAACCCACTTTAGGATAACTTATCCTACTGAATGTGGTTGGCTTTTCCTAGGACTTTGGTAGGGAGAGGAAGGAGAAATAGAGAGATGCTAGCTTAGAGGAGGCA
The DNA here is from genome assembly GCF_016433145.1 of Gracilinanus agilis. Classification (NCBI taxonomy): domain Eukaryota; kingdom Metazoa; phylum Chordata; class Mammalia; order Didelphimorphia; family Didelphidae; genus Gracilinanus; species Gracilinanus agilis. The sequence goes on along the minus strand of NC_058135.1, from coordinate 15,328,379 downwards.
GTATCAAGGACAGGGAAACTTAAGCAGGCTTTAATCTACTGGGTACAGAGCCAAGAGTAGACAAGGGGAGGTTGAAGCTGAGAAATAGCGGGAGAGAGAAGAGGAGGCACTTGGTGGCCCAGGTGGAGGAGATGGTCTTGGCCAGAAAAGCTGCCCCTAAAGGCATTCTTCCTTAGAGGCCAAAGCAAGAACAAGTATGTACATGTGGAGGGACAGGAGGAGGGGGAGCAGGGAGCCATGGTTTTTGAAGTAAAGTCATTGGCTAAGAGAAATGGGAAGAATTAGAGATGTCTGGGATTTGCAGAGAGAGAGAGAAGAGAACATCATCAGGAGGTTTTCTGAGAATCCTGGTGGGAAGAATGAAAGGATTACCACGCAGTGGTGAGGACCCTGCAGAGGAGACCGAACATGGATTGGTAGGGGGCCTGACAGCGCCATCCTGGTATGTCCTCCATATCATTAGGCTTCAGACAGCAGAATTACCCAGGGCTGAGGTTTGGCACAGTGTGAATAGCAGCAGGACAAGGGGCTCACGGGCTGCAGAAGGGCATAGAGTTGAACTGGTTCACCAAAGGGAGGAAAATGAGGCTGGAGTAGGGGCCAGGAGCTGGAGAAAGAGGCTGGGGATGGAAGGAATGAAGGTCCATGGGATGATAAGGATAATAAAGGAATGGCCTGGAAGAGTAAGGCAGAAGGAGAAAGGGAAGGGCAGGAATAGGTTATTAGAGTGGGGAATTTGGCACTTTGGGGGAGAGTAGGAGGCCAGGACTGAATGAAACATTTATTTTCTTATACTTGTAGTATACACATAATTGTCCAAAGAACAAAACTTATTTTAAAGTAGACACAGTCTTACTGTTTAAGTCCAGGCGCGATATATACTGTCAGAGACTGGAATAGAATAGAGATAGAGGTCATAGGGGACTAAGGAAGTTGGTGAACTGGGTGGTCCAGGGAATAGAGAGCTGGACCTGGAGTTGGGAAGACCCAAGTTCAAATCTAGCCTCAGATACTCACTAGTTATGTGATCCTGGTCAAGTCATTTAATCTCTGTTTCCTCATCTGATATACAGAGCAAATAATAGTGCCTGCCTTCCAAGGTTGATGAGAGGATCAAATGAGATGAAATTTGTAAACTGCTTAGCACAGTGCCTGGCACATAGTTGATTTCTAATGCTTGCAGCTTCCTTCCTTCTTTCCTTCCATTCTTCCATTCTTCCATTCTTCCATCCATCCATCCATCCATCCATCCATCCATCCATCCAACTATCCCTCCCTCCTCCCTCCCTCTTCCTTTCTTCCTTTCTTCCTTCCTTCCTTCCTTCCTTCCTTCCTTCCATCAGAGGGAGTCCAATGTGATTGGAGGGTAGTGGGACTGGAACCCAGATCTGGATAGTGTTCCGATGTAGGGGATGAATGAAACAGTAATTATTAAGTGCTTAATCTGTGCCAGGAACAGTGGTAGTGTGGTCTGGCCATCCCCAGGGGTTCTGGGAGGGCCTGGGGCAGGGGCCGAGGTAGGGGTCGGGAGGGAGAGGCATGCAGTGATTTCAGTAGGGCAAAGGCTGCCAGGTCCAGGGCTCTCTTCTCAATCTTGCTTGTGTATTGATTGGTATAGACCAGAAGCATTCTTAATGAGGGTTGATAGAGGAAAAACTCCTCCCCTCAGTTCCTCAGGCTTAGTTTTCCTAAGTGGGTTCCTGGGGGTGACTGGACTGTCCAGATCATGTACTTTTCACAGGTAGGACAAGAGGGAGCCTTTTGAGTGACAGTGCAGAGGGAGGTTCCAGACACCCCAGAGGGAGCAGAGGTGAAGACTCCTAAAGGCTGTGGAGCTAGAGGAGAGATATGCCTGGTGGGTGGCATGTGTGCCATGGGGGCTTCCATGTATCATCAAGAGATCCAGAGGAAGGACTCCAGCAGATGGTAAGTGGTGTCCTGAGGGGACATCCTGGAAGAACATGGATGAGAGTTCCACCTGAGATGGTGGGGTGTGGATGGGCTGCCATCTGTGCCCTTAGAGGGATTATCCATACCAGTGAGCTCTTGGATCCACCAAAGTATCAAAGAAGGAAAGTTCATTAGGTGACCTGGGAGCCTGACAGAGCACTCACTATTTTTCCTGTCTTACAGATGGGGAAACTAAGGCACAATAGGCTAAATGATTTACCAGGGCCTCACAGCTAGTGAGTGTCAAGGCTGGGATCTGAACTCACATTATTCTAGTTCTGAGCTGAGCATTTTTTCTATCCCATTATGCTTTTGACCATTCCCCTTCAGTATCTCCCACATCCCCAGAGATAAGGGAGCAGGAGCCCATCTAGAGGAAGCCAGGCCTATAGGGACCCTAATCCATCATCATCATCATCAAAGGGCATCTTTTCACTAGGTGTCCAAAAGGGAGAAAAGTGTGCCACTCTCCTATACCCACTTGTTTACATTTGTTCCACAGAAAGGAAAAATAAAACCATTTCGATCTTCCTGCTGGAAATTCCACTCTGATCTTTAATAATGAATGCTAAACACTGTCAGGTTTCAGTGGCTACAATGACAATGCTTTGCCTACTTAGGGATTACATGGCACAAATCCAGGGATCTAATTTAATGCCCATTTCCTGGAGAAGAGCCCACTTGCTCGCCCAGCTGCTCCTGCCCTCACAACGTTCCCTCTCCTACATTAGGCAATGGAATGAATCATGTTATAATCTAACTACAATGGTCTTCAAATTAACTTTGGAAAAACCAGAACTCATTCTCTCTCTCTCTCTCTCTCTCTCTCTCTCTCTCTCTCTCTCTCTCTCTCTCNNCTCTCTCTCTCTCTCTCTCTCTCTCTCTCTCTCTCTCTCTCTCTCTCTCTCTCTCTCCTAGTGACAAAAAGGCAAGGGCTAGGCAAAAGGAGTTAAGTGACTTGTGACTTGCTCAGAATCATATAGCTGGAAAATGTCTGAGGCCAGATTTGAACCCCAGTTCTCCCAACTCCAGGCCTGGTGCTCTATCCACCGTGCTTCCAAGTTCTCTTAAAGTTGTCCCTCCCCTCTATGTGAGAGCTCTCCTGTCTCTTGGCCATATTCCTGTTCCAACAATGTACTTCTGCTTAAATCTGTGGCAGCAGCTATCATTCTGTCATGTTTATTGGGGTTCATCTATGCACCCCTTTTGTATAGTTCCTTGAAGTAGACCAGGACCAGAATCTACTGAGCCCTTCCTCTGATGCTGCAACCTGGCATCGAGGGGCCTGTAGTTCTTCAAAGTGAAGCTAGGAGCGCACAAGCTCTGGGAGGTCTGGCCAAGCTGGAAAGCCTTCAAGGAGGGTCCCAGCCACATGTGAAGTCAGCTTTCCAAGGACCAGCTAAGCTGGCAACCTCTCTTCTCTACTAGGCTGGCTGCTTGGTTTTTTGGCCAGAGAACGTATGAAAAAAATACAAAATGGTCCTTGGTCCTATGAGATGCCCCACTCTCCTTGCCTCCACAGAGATGGTGGAAAACGGCAATATTTTTTAGACTACCTTCAAGCCTTAGTTTGGTAGGTGGTGCACTAAGTGAGAGATCTTTGTGCAATAAGTGGATCAAACTAGCACTGAACAAGCTGTGCTGCCATGCTTGCTATGAATGAAACCAGAAGAGAACTGGGGATTTGTAGCCCAGTGATGCTGAGCTTCTTAAAAGGACACCATAGGGTTGGCTACCTCTTCTTTTATGTGTATTGATATCTTTCATTTGAACATCCCCTTCATTTCTGAATCCAACAAGCCATCCTTTGTAACAAAGACTGAAAAAAGGAACCAGTAAAACCAAAGATGCAGTACGCCACCCCAATAAACCCTCATCTCAGCGAAGAAGAGGGAAGGGTAGTGTATTTCTTCCACTATCCTCTAGGGCCTAGCTCAGAGATCATAGCTTCCATTTTCTTTTCCTTTCTGTTCTTTCCATTTCCATAGTTATCATCACTATATATACTGTTTTTTTCCTTTTTTTTTTAACCCTTAACTTCTGTGTGTTGGCTCCTAGGTGGAAGAGTGGTAAGTGTGGGCAATGGGGGTCAAGTGACTTGCCCAGGGTCACACAGCTGGGAAGTGTCTGAAGCCAGATTTGACCCTAGGACCTCCCGTCTCTAGGCCTGACTCTCAATCCACTGAGCTACCTAGCTGCCCCATCACTATATATACTATTTAACTAGTCCTGTTGGCTTTTATTCTATATCAATTCATGCCAGTCCTAGAACTATCCTGGGCTCTGAGAGATGAGCTTTTGCCTTCTCCTGGCCATCATGTACATCATTCATATCAATTCCTCTTCCCTCTCCTCTCCGACACGTACCTCCTTCCTACGTGTTAGGAGCCTCTTGAGAGCAGACTTTCTTTTTGTTTGTATCTGTCCCCAGTAAGGGCTTAACAAATAAATGCCTTACTGTTCCTTCATTCGTGCCTTCCCAGTTTCTCAGTATCCTTCACATTCATGATTTCTTACACCGTACTAATATTCCTGGAGCTGGTTTTATCATTCATTGGAAGCTTAGTTTCATGAGATGCTTAGTCAGTGCTCATAGCAGTACTTTCAAAAGTGTTTGAAAAAAAGACTACCAGGAAATTACTTGCTTACTTGCCAAAGTCTGCTCCCAAGGATGAAGAGACAGAAATATGCAACAAAAACAAGAAGATCCTCCAAATAAAATCCAGGTATGTATGCCTTAAGAATCAGATGTTGGTGCAAAGAGGTAGAGATGGAGGGGAAGATAAAAGAAGTCAAAACAAAGTGACACTTAGAGGCTTCCCACTCATAAATCATGAATACATTCTCTGAGAAAGACAGGAGGAGTTGGACATGGTGATTTCAGGAAGCCAACTTTCAAAACTAAGCAGGCTCTCTTAACAGACAGAACTGTAACAGACTGGCTACCAAAGTAGGAATTGCAGTAGAACCAGGGGTCAGTGTCCAACCAGACTATCCATTTCCTTAGCCAAGAAATGGACAAGATCAACGCCAAATCAGAAGAATAAAAATGAGAGGATATGTATCAGCTTGACCCATGTAAACAAGCCACTAATGTTAAAAAAAAAAAGGGAAAAGAAGAAAAGGATAAAGGAACAGACATCAACATGGCCTATTCCCATTGGGAATGGAGCTTCAATGGATATAAAGCAATTCCTGTAATAAAGAGGTCAGGATAATAATAAAGTGTCTCAGCCGTTAAACACTTGACCACTCTGTAAAGTGAGACAGCAAAGGAAAACCTGAAGTCCCATAGAGGGGGATGAGATGATGAAGATACTTATAATTTACAAAGACTTTAAGATTTGCAAAGTACTGTACAGATGCCGTCTCATTTTGTCTTCACAACAAACTTATGATGGAGGTGGTGTTCTTATTCCCTCTATTTAATACATGAAGAAACTGAGGCAGACAGAGATTAGCCCAGAATCACCCAGCTAGTCTTTCTGACTCTAAGCCCAGATCTGTCTCTGCTGCATCTTCTAGCTGCCTCCAGATAAGGAGAGGCAAGGCTGGCAGAAATCTTCCAAAGAACATTTCAGGTTGAAGGACAAGGAAGAGATGGAAAATGGGAAATATTGTGAAGACTTCTGCAAGGAACTACTTTCTCCTGACTCTGCCTTTCCTTCCTGGCTCTGCTTCTGCCTTCCCAGACTTTGCCACCTGGAAATGCCTTCTCACCTGGAAATTTCTCCCAGTGCCTGGGGCCACCTCCCTTTAGAACTTCCTCAGCCCCTGTGACTTCTTACCTAGGGACATTCCTTTGCCATGCTGCCCTTGATGAGTTCCTTCTGAGGCTTCCATTTTGGGGTGAGTCTAGGCCATTGGCCTCTTCAGAGGAGACTCTCTGGCTCTGCTTCTGACTTTCCAGGCTTTGACACCATGCCCCTCTGTTCCCTTCTCTCCCCACCCCACTTTTCCCTTTTGGGGATTGTCTTTCCTTACAACAATGGGCGCTCCTTGAGATCAGAATTGGACTTTCTCTTTGCTGATATTTGTATCCCCAGCACTATGCAAAGGACCCACAGTCAGGGCTTAATAAATGCCTGATTCCTTGCCTTTTCTATCAGTAATGGGGGATGTCCCACACTTAGCCTCAGACATCTCAGTCCCAGATGTGTTGTGAGAGGAAGTGGTAAGGATCCTCAAGAAAGCCCACTGAGAGTGAGTGGTTGGACCAGAGACAGACATGCTGGACGTCACACAATTTCCAGAGCAGTCTCCTGAAAGGGGGACAATACTGAATGATTGGAAACAATTGTGGATGGCATTAGTCCTGAGGAGGCGATCAAGAAGAAGCCTCGACCCGAAGCCACCAGCTCCCCCACCTCCTTGACTAGCAAGTCTTTATGAAGGGGGTGGGGAAAGGAACAAACACTTATCAAGCACCTGCTTTACCCATACAGATCACTGGACATAAGCCTGACCTACATGGGGACGGAGGGCCCTGATGTTGATAATACAAGGAGGGATGCTTTGAGGCTCGGCTTCGCCAATAAGCTCCATCTTGGCAGGCGTGGAGCGGGATGAAAAGTAGACAGAATGCAGAGGAATACACCAAGATTCTACCAGGCTTACTGTAGACTGACTAAAAAAAGCAATTGAACCTGGTGCTCCAAGCTTGGGCTAGTGGGAGATGCATCAGACTAGGCCGCTGCATAAAGTAGCAGAGGTTGTTTTCTTCCACCGGAGTCTCTCGGCTGGATGTCTGTGAGCTATGAACAGCCACGAGAAGGAGAAAGCAAACCACCAGTGGCCAGAGAGTCCCAGAGAAGCCCTCCTCAGCACGAAAGGTCTTTCCTACCCCTTGCCTTGTTCTGAAAGCCACATGGCACTACCCCGATGGGGGCTCAATCAATGTAGCCCATAGTCAAAACAGGACCGAGGTTTTGTCCTGCTCCTCTCTCAGAGGCTAAATGCACTTATGGGTAGGAGGAGTAAAAAGGAATCTTTAAAGCTACAGCTACTTTTTGTACTTTGTGAAGAACACATTACGGGATGGAGGCACTAAGTCTGGAGACAAGAGAGCTAGCGTCTAGGTCTGGCTTTGCTCTTGGCTCCCTGACTCGCTCTCTTGGACAGGCCACTAAAGGTCTCTGGGCCTATACTGACCTACAAAATGAGGGACCCAAGCTAAATGGCTCCTTCTACCTCCAGATCCCAAAAGGAATCCTAGGAGGGCTCCTGAGTTTGCAAGGGCAAAGAAACTTTGAAGACATTTTTTTTTTTTTTTTGGCAGAGAATCATTATCTAAAAGCCAGCATTTCACTGTGCAAAGTAACTGGTCACAGTCACAAACGGGTTCCTTCGGAGCCTTCTGCCTCTCCCTCCTAGCATGGGGTAGCCACAGTTCACATGGAAATTCCTCAAGAGCAGAACCCGTCCCGATTCTCACATGGCCCAAGGCCTGGGATAATTTATGGGCTGGAACCAGAGAGACTGAATGTATTCTAGCCTCAGTCTTCCATCCTGCTGCATTAGAATCCTTCTTTGTATGGGGACTGGCCCACTCGGAGCCTGGGCACTACTACTGGAGTCAGTACCCTGTCTGACCCCTTCTCCACACCGCTGCCAGGCTTACACCCTCCAAGCCCGGGTCCGACCGCAGCAAACACCTGCGGGGGTCCCTATTGCTGCAAGGGTAAAGTAGCTAAAGTCCTTTATGGTTTGAGCAGGGGGTGGGGCGCTGTCCCACATTCTCACTCTTCTCCACCCGTCCTGCTCTTGGCATTCATTTCCTGCCCCTGGAACTTTGTACAGGCAATGCCTGGAAGGCACTCCTGCTTGCCTTTACCTCTTGGTAACCAAAGTTTCCTCCCCAGCTGCCCTTCACTTCCCCCAACACGGGGGATTTGTTGTGCACATATCTTCCCTTGTCAATGGGAAGTTGTTCTAGCTGGCTCAGTAAAGGAGCTTCCATACTGGGAGTTCCTTATAATAATGAAATTACAGTTTCAGACCAAAAAGGGGGGATGGGAGGATAAGAATGGGGATCATTCTGGCTCTGCTTATTAGGGGGACACAGAGCCGGGAGGCAGGGAGATGCCAGCCATCATGTAGATAGGAGGCAAGAGGCTTCGATCTCTACGTATCCAAACAGACTCCCCATCGTGTCCTCTGTTCCTCGGCTGGACCGCTTTGCTGCTCCTCGTGCCGTGGGAGACATTTCTGTTCATGGAGGGGAGTGGGGCTGGAGGGCCATGGCTCCAAGAGACGTCCGGACTTCCTCCAGGCTTTACCTGCCCTTTCCTCCCCGCAGCCCCAGGGCTTTGGATCCTTGCCTAATGCAGGGCACTAGCCCAGCGGAAGGGCAGGGGAGGCTGGACACCAGAAGCCAGGCCCCAGGAGGCCTGCTGTGGTTCTGCCCTGCCATCCCTGCTGGGGAAACCAGAGACCTTCTCCCAGTGACTCCAAGGTCAGAAGCAACCTGTGGGTTCACATGTTCCTGGCTGAGGAGGTCCTCTCGATGCCACCCGTGAGACTGCCAGGCTCAACTCCAGCTCCTGCGATGGGACAGCCTGGGACAAAACGCTCTGGCTCCCCGGGCCTCAACGTCCTTGTTAATCAGAGACGGGGCTAAGAAAGTCCCCACATCCCTCCCAAGGACATTCCAAGAGGAGCCTGGCTGGTGGGTGCAGCGCCGGGTCTCCTGCTGCCAAATCTGAGATTCCTCAGAGCACAAACGAGGGAGGGCATTGTCACTTGGCGGTAGCCCTCCTGAGGGCAAGGGCCCTTTCTCCTGGGTCTGGGAGTCTCCTTCAGGGCCCAGAACGAGGTCTTTTCTGAATGGCACAGAGAGTTTCCAGCTCCCCGAAGGGCCTGCCAGATGTTGGTTCATTGGCTTGTCCACCTCCGGAGCAGAGGGAACAGCTGCAGCCTTCTCAGGAGGCCAAGCCTGGCCTTGGCAGAGAGGAGCAGGGTGCTCTCTACCTGTGAGGGGGAATGCCAGCCTGAACGCAGCTGCGCACCTGACAAACTCCAGAGGAGAATTCTGATTCCTTCCCCCTTTTCCTTTCTCTATTCTAGCCCGGCTCTCCCGGGTGCCCCTGGGGGACAGAGCACAGGGGAGCAGAAGAGAAGGGGGCAGGGGGCTTGAGAATTCTGCTGAGGGCATTTCCTTAGGGAAGCAGGAAGGATGCTTCTGGTGGTTGTGAACCAGTGTCCTCTTTTCTCTTTTGACCCGCACAGTCTGTCTTAGAATCAATACTGTATATCAGTTTCAAGGCAGAAGAGCAGTATAGAAAGGCAACGGGGTTAAGGGACTCACCCAAGGTCACCCAGGAAGTGTTGGTGGGCACATTTGAACCCAAGATGCCCTGTCTCTAGGCCTGGCTCTCTATCCACGGAGGCATCTAGCTGGTCCTAAACCAGCTTCTAACTCAAAAGGCTCCCAGCCATTCCTTAACCTCCCCTTTGTGGTCTTGCAGAATCACCCTCTCCAGGTTAGAAGAGAACCTCAGAGGCTTCTAGTTCAACCTGCATTGGAGTCAAAGTTCTGTCTCCGCTATCCTAATGTGACAAGAAGTCCTCTGGCCTTTGTATGGAGTGAGGGAAAGCCCACCCCCTCCAGGGCAGGGCCATCTTGGCTCGGCCATTATCACAGGGCAGATCTCCCTTGTGCCAGAGAAGAAATTTCTCTGTCTCTGTCTCTGTCTCTGTCTCTCCCCCTCCCTCCCTCTCTGTCTCTTTGTCTGTCTGTCTGCCTCCTCCCCGCCGCCATCTGACTATCTCCAAGGCTCTGTCTCTTACCTTCTCTCTACCTAATCCTTTTGTCTAATCTCCTGTTTGCTGTTTCAGGCCATAGTTCAGAAGGCCACTCAGTGGAGGGCTTCTCCCTGCACGATTTCCCCCATATCCCTCCCTGGGCTCAGAAGGTATCTCTCTAAAGCCTCCCTGCTGTCCTGGCATGCTCGGACCTGTTGGCTCCAGCTGCCCATGCTGCAGCTGGCCCTGCCAGGGAGGTGAGTCACTCCCCGGGCTGCCTTCGGCTTCAGCTGGGCGAGAATCAGATCCTGCCTTACAAGAGAAGGTGTTGGAAAGCAGGCAAACAGATCTGAGTGGCTGGACTCTGACCCAAGTACAGGCGGGGAGAACGCCCCTATCCTGCATCACCCCCATGCCGGCTGTGGCTGCTACAGAAGAACCTGTAGCAACAAGATCCTGCTCTTTCAGGGAACCCCCTCACCATGTTGGGGCTCCAGAGAAATCCTGGGAGAGGAATGCCTCCTTCCCTATGTGTCCACTTTCTCCACTCCATCCATCCCTCATAGCACGGCCAGGATGCATTTACTCCAGGTCCATTCAGGCACTCCTCTGCTCTAAGCCCTCCTGTGGCTCCCTCCTGAGCCTCAGAAACCCAGAACCCCCTGATTCCAGGCCCCGTTCTCTATCCACTGAGCCATCCAGCAGCCCCCTCCATAAACTTTCATAAAATGAGTTTATGTGGGGGCAGCTAGGTGGTTCAGTGGACTGAGAGACAGGAGGTCCTGGGTTTAAATCTGGCCTCAGACACTTTCTGGCTGGGTGGCCCTGGGCAAGTCACTTAACCTCCACTCTACTTTTGTCTTGGAACCGATACACAGTATTGATCCTAGGATGGAAGGTGAGGGTTTACACAGAATGAGTTACTGTTCTAAGGTAGCGATGCTCTGGGCTGCCATCTCTGATCGTCTCGGATCCCCTGTTCTCGCCCTGGGACAAGCTGAGAGTCTGCTCTTTTAGCCGTTTCCCATTTCCCCGTTTAAATAGGTCAGGTAGGAGTCGCCATCTATGCCGTTCAGAAGTATTTTGTTCCTTCTTCCAGCTTGGAAGCAGGTTTTCCCTTTTGCCCTCACAGGCTGATTGTCCAGCCTCCCAAAAGGATCAGCCTCGAGGAGAATCCAAATGGCTTCATTTTCTGGGAAGCCTCTCCCGTCTCTCAACACGAAGAAAGCGGTCCAAGGCCCGAGGACCCATTTCTTGTGTCTGGATCAAACTGGCCTCCACTAGCCTCCTCTAGAGGCTATCGGGGGCCCTGCCAGGGAGGCCGAGAGGCGGCTGCGGAGCCCTGGGGCTCAGTGCCAGCCGTGGTCTCTGGAGGGTCTAGCAGGGATGGGGGAGGCTAGCCACAGGGGATGGCCCTGTCAGGGAGGCCTGGAGGCTGCATGGTCTGTGTGGCCTGTCTGAGGAAGGGCCAAGCAGAGGCCTGGGGCTGGGGAGGGGGAGGCCAGCTGCTAGGTGATGGATTCTTTGGCAACAAGAACTCTTGAATTGAAGATTACCAAGTGTCCCTCACTCCTACTGGGCAAAGAGAGGAGGGCCAGAGAGGTCAGTGGGAGGATGGACGCCATCCCAGGGACACCAGAGGGGCCAGTAATTCCTGGATAGCTCTGGGGGAACCAGAGAAGGAGGGAAGACTGTTTTGTAGGTCACCAGCCTCCCACAGCCTCCAGCCCCACTGAAAAGTAGCCAGAGTAAGACCCTCGCCTCTTTTGCTTCATTAGTCAAACTAAGAGTGCCATTCAAGGAAAGGAAGGACAAGCGGCTCTGTTGTGATGAAGGGGGCCCTTTGGGGAGAGGAGAAGGAAGGACAGGGGGCAGAAGAGGCCCTCGGAGGCCAGAGAACACTCAGCAGAGATGCAGGGAAGAAGAAAAGGGGAGCCACCCCCATCTTCCAAACAAGACTACATTCTTCTAGTCAGTCAACAAATTCGTGATGTACCTACTTTGACTGGACTTGGTGCTCGGTCTTGGGGCTGGGGCAGGAGGGGAGTAAGTTTCCAGGGTCCAGGAGCACACATGCAGCAGGGCAAGAAGACCTTTTGATCATAAATAAGCCCATTTTGAGGCAGAAGGTGTGGGCACTGGGGGTGCCCCGTAAGGCAGACCCTCGCAGTGTCTAGAGGAAGGTTCAGAGAGGGAGGGGGCGCTGCTGCCTGGGGGCTCGAGGAAGCTCTGGCATTTGGGGGGCATTTAAAACTAGGCTTGACTGATCTTGGGTTCTGACATCCCCTGGCTTTCCCTCTGGAGCTCTTCCTCTCTCCTGAGAGAGACCACCCTTATTAGAAAGAAGCTTTTTAAAAATAGAAAAGGAAAAAAGGAACCGCCGAAATCCATTAAAAAGTTTCAAAACTCAGACACTTCCCAGCTGTGTGACCCTGGGCAAGTCACTTGACCCCCATTGCCTACCCTTAACACTCTTCCACCTATAAGTCAATACACAGAAGTTAAGAGTTTAAAAAAAATTATAAAAAAAAAAAGTTTCAAAAATCTGACATTACATACAAGCCCCAGTGCATGCCGTGTCTGGGGTGCCTGATCTGGAGATACCAAGCTTGGCCAAGATGCCCAGAGGGGAGGAGATGGGCCGGGGACTGGACCTGCAACGCCATCGCCACAGGGAACTCCTAGGGGAGGAATGGGGGGAAGTGAGGGCATGCTTGCTTGCCTCAGTTTCCTCATCTGTAAAATGGGCTGAAGAAGGACACAGCACCCCACCCTAATATCTTTGCCAAGAACATCCCCAATGGGGCCAAGAAGAATCAGATGAGATGGAGCAACAACTCCCCTCTACCGACTCAGGAAGGCGCCTACAGACAGAGGGAGCTGCCTGTCTGGAGTTCGGAGGTTGTGTGACTTGCTCAGGGTCACACAGCCAGCACCTATCAGTGGGAGGGTTGGACCCCAGGCCTTCCTGGCTCCGGGGCCGGCCCTCTAGCCACTCTGCCCCACCACTACTAGAGACAGGTAACCCAAGTCCAGAGTACAAATGATTCCTTTTGCTCTCTCTCTACACACACTCAGAAAAAGAGAGAGCAGTGGGGCCGAGGGGAGGTCCGGGCACAGTGTCCAGCACCCATTTGTAGGGGCAGCCTATGTCCTGGGATCCCAGGATCGAGGAAACTGAGGCCCAGAGGGGAGGGGGTCGCACCCAAGCTCTCGGAGAACCTTCTGGCCAGTAAACGTGTCCCAGAGGAGAAAGAGAGGAGCCGGCCAGAGCCCTCACCTGGCCATCTTCCTCTCTAGCCTCCTTTTCCCCTCCTTGGCCTGGTCCCAGCTGCCCGGCCCATCCGTCCCATCCTCCCACCAGCTTTAAAACTTCAGTGAGATAGAAACATGAATACTACGGGAATAGGTTTTAAGTGAGAATATGCGCAGGGAGTGGAGAAGGGAGGGAGACCACCCGGATCCCATATCTTAGAAAACTGATGTGGAAATTTGTGATTAAAATAAAATAAAGGTAAAACTAAAATGAAAAAAAAAATGAAGTAAGAGTGGCTGCAGAGGGCTCCTGGGGGTGGGAGGAAATGGTTCTGTTTCCTGCTTAGGAAATACCACGATCCCAAGAACCCCAAAGACTCCCTTAGGATCCTTTGGACCAGAGGTGCAAGCACCAACCCTGCCATTTTACAGACAAGAAAACTGAGGCCCTGACACTTTTCTAAGGTCCTAGGGGCGGCCTCCAACCCCACACTGAGGGCTCCTTCCCCCAAATCCCAGCCAAGCAAACATATTTTCCAAGGGCTTACATAAACAGGAACTACTATTATTGATCTTTGATCAGTGGTGAGGGACCCACGGCAATGGCTCCGAGAGATCCCCAGGCTTTCCCAGGGAGGGCCTGGCACCCAGTAGGTGCTTAAGACCTCCTAGACAAGGGAATCCTCTCGCTCCAGGTCGTTCAGATGGAAAGCAGGGTAATAGGGGCCAGGAATTTTGTAAACTTTAAAATATGATATACAAGGCAGCTGGGTAGCTCAGTGGATTGAGAGCCAGGCCTAGAGATGGGAGGTCCTAGGTTCAAATCTGGCCTCAGCCACTTCCCAGCTGTGTGACACTGGGCAAGTCACTTACCCACATGGCCTACCCTTACCGCTCTTCTGCCTTGGAGCCAATACACAGTATTGATTCTAAGACGGAAGGTGAGGGTTTAAAACAAAAAACCATGATAAAAATGTTAGCTACTAATCATGAGGGCCAGGATGATTCCAATGATTGTTTGCAGGGCAATGATTAGAACTCCGCTTGTTCCCCCTCCAGCCTCTTTCTGCTGCATGGCCAGCTGTTGCTGCCTTTCCAGCAAAATCAATGTGTATTGATTTCTTTTGTTTTTCCATCCCTAACGGTGCCCTCGATCCCTTCCTTTCCCCCTCCCGGGCTGCCAGCCCTCGTGGCCGTGGCCCTCTCCCAACGTGGGCAGAGTGAGAGTCGGGGCGATCGTGGAGAGCTCTCCGGGAGGAGACGCGGGCGCTGCAGGCCCGGCTTCCTCACTCCCTTCTCTCGACGTTTCCTTTCCTGGGTTCTCTTTCCCGCCGTTCTGGGAAAATCTCCAGCCTTGCAGAAAGGAGAGAGGGACCCCTCGCTCTTGGGCAGGAGCACACGAGGCAGAAATCCACTCCCAGAACGGTACAAATAGCTCACGCTCTGCTCCCACCCCAGCAACTTAATCATTTCAGGATTTTTCAGCCACATGTTTATTTTTCTCTTGCAGAAGCCTCATTAGAAGAAGTCCCTGCCCGCTCTGCAGACTCGATGCCACCTGCAAAGCCGGGTCACTGATCTGAAGGGGGAGAGGAGAGGAGCAGGAAAGGGGCCCCAACGGGCATGCGCTCTACACAGCGGCCCAAAAGGACTCCCCGTGGAGTCCCCGTGCCAGTGCCCTGGCGAGCTCTGTCCGGCTCAGGGACCGGAGCCTCCAGGAGACTGTTCCTGGTTCCCCTAAGCAGTGAGTCACGTCTCCGTCCTCAAATGCATCTATGTGTGTGTATCGATGGCTATTTATATATGTGAGGAAACGGAAAGCTAGAAATAGAGAGAAAGACGGGGGAATTAGCTCTTTTTCTGTGTTATATCCCACCTTCCACTCAGGTCACCGACAAGCATCCTGAGGGCCAGGGCTAACGTTTGCCTCCGTATCCACCTGACTTGGCACACAGTAGGTGCTCGGGAAATAAGTGAATCGGATTGGATTGTTTATTGGCTAGTTTCCTTCCTTTGGAGGACTCCCGGCTTTGGGGCTCAGGGGAATGTGTCTGGGGAGTCTCATCAAGCAGACCAGGTAGAACTGGGGTGCCCCAAGGGCTGGCACCCCTTGTTTGGATCACCAAGGCCACTCTCCTCTCCCCTATCTCTCAGAACGCTGCTGTCTCTTGGTTCTCTTCCTACCTACATGCTTGGCCCTTTTGACTTCCTTTTCTGATCTTCAGCTTTCTCCTGCCCCCCAAACATGGGACTCCCAAAGGCTCTGCCCTGAGCCTTCTTCTCTTCTCTCCTCCCTAGAATATTTCAGTTGCCACAGCTTTCATGATGCCTCCATCCAGAAGACTTCCAAGGGCAAATGTCCAGCCCTAACCTCTTTCATGATCTCCAAAATGGAATCTCTATCAGATACTTCCATCCAGATGGAGGTGATAAGAGTTCTGGACTTGGAACTTGAAGTCAGGAAAACCTGAGTTCAAATCCTACCTCAGAAGCTTCTTGGCTATGGAACCCTGGCCAAGTCACTTAACCTTCATCAGTCTCAGTCTCCTCATCTGTAAAAAGGTGGGGTGGGCTCAACAGTGCTCAAGACTCCTTCCAATTTTGAGAAATAATTCTCTAAGAATAATCTTGAGATTCTCTATCCAAACCACACTAACTTTCCTACTTCTGCTCTAAACTCCATCTCCAAATCAGCTTTTCCACTCATTGGCTACCCTCTGTTCCCGTAGAGGTCACGCCAGTTCAGGTCAATGCTTTTCTCCCCAAGGGTACCCTAAGAAGCTCCTCTTGGCTGATGGTGGGCCTTCCCTTCTCTGATAGTTTTCTCACAGCTGCCCAAGCACCTATCTCATTCTTCTGGTCATGGGTGCCCTTTGCTCAAAATTCCCCAAGATTTTCCAAATAAGCTATTAACTCCTGAACCCGGACTCCTACTTACTTTCCTTTACATTCTCTACGTCCCAGACAAATCAGTGCATCCCCCACTGCCTGACATGATCCTGCCCCTTCCCATCTGGCGTGGAGCCTCCGCTCCTTCCCCGCCCCCCCCACCCCGTCTCCCACATTTGGAATCGACTCTGTCCCCATGCCGGGTCCATCTGCTCAAGTCTTGGTCCACCTCATTCCTTCCTTCAAGAATCATTTTGGGTTCCTTCTCCCAGGAACCCTTTCTTGACCTAACCTGCTCCCACCCCCTTTCCCAAGTCAGCTGCCATCAAGTTCTCTGGGCATTTTGCCTGGGCCTCTTGGCGTTCCTCTCCCCCTGCCTTGTCTTGCAGGCATGTGTGTATGGGTTTCCCCTTTCCTCACCATAAGGTTCTTGGGCCCCTCATCTTTGTCCCCCAGTGCCTTGCACGGGGTGGGTATGGAAGCCAGGCTGGCCCCTTGCACAGGGGGAGCAGATAGCCTTTCTTTCCTCTAAGCTGGGCTCCCTCGGGGCCCAGATAACCAATGTCTGCCCAGCTTCTGAGAACAGAGAGGGAATTCAAGAGAGCCTGAGGTGCAGGCAGGGTGGCGAGGGGTGATGAGATAACAGAGGATCTCACAGGCTCGGCTCACTGGTAATCTGGAGGCCTTTTCAGGGGATGAATGGGCCAGCCTGAGATCTGGGGCAGCCCATCGGAAACGCCTGTGTCCGCTTCCTCCGAAGTCCCAGGAGGGGAGGCCCCCTTGGATGCCCTCGGCTGAGGACACGGATCGCCCAGGGAGGCACAGAGCTTTGGTTTCAGTCCCTGAAATGCAGCAGGAGAAGGCCCGGTAAACAGGGCCAGGGCGGGGTGAGCCCAAGTGGGGTGGGGAAGGCTGATGGGGACTCAGGCTAGAATACATCCAAATATGTTTCTGATTAGAGCACTGGAACAGTGTCAACCCAGCCTGACCCACTCAAGGAGGCACACCTAGGGGAAAAGCTGCTGCCAGGGTTCTCAGAAAAGGACTTTGGCCACTGGAGTGGAGGAAGCCCAAACCCAGCCTCTCTCACACAAACTCTCCCACCTCCAGGCCCATGCCCAGGGGCCTTGGAGCCAACTGTGTTTGACTCAGCAGCACAAAGACAAAGGCGAAGCTTGGCTTCAGGACCTCAGAAGCCAACGCTCTGAACACCAAGGGAATCCCCTTTTGCATACGAGTGCCAATACCTGCCACTCAGAGGGAGCCTCCAAGCCTCCCCAGCCTGGCCTCCCAGTTGCTCTGGGCCTGGGCTCCCAGATGGGCTAGGAAATGACCCAGACAGGCCTTGGGGCCCAATCTACCCTTCCATGAACCATTCACCCGGGGCTCAGGCACCCAAAGAATTTTCTCTGGTTGTCCCAGACACGAAAGAAAAGGAGGGCGTGCCTTGTGACACAGGGCTTGGAATGTACAGGATCTAGCAGGGAAAAGCAGGAGATACCAGACCCTGGAAGCTGAGGGCCGGGTGGACAGCTTAGCGAATGGGGTGGGGAGGGAGGCGATGGGGCACTGAGCAGCACTGCCAAACCTCTCTGCTCAGTGCTTCGAGGCCCACCTTTTCTGGAGGTCTGGGCTGCCCACCTCTCAGGACAGGAAAACAAACCCTGCCAGGTGGGCCCCTGGCTCACTCCTCTCTGCCCCTAGCTCTGAGCTCTGCCTTCTCCTGGCCCGGCCTCAGGCCTTGAGCAGTGTGTGTCCCGGAGGTGGGGGTGAGAGGAAGGGGCAGGGGCTGAGCTGGAGGTTTGACAGGACCATGGGATTGTAGAGCCTGAAGGCCTGGCAGCCTCGCGGGGAGGGGGGAGATGTGCCAAAGTCAGAGATGGGATTTGAACTAGGCTTCTTTAACTTCCTTTTTCTGAGACTGCTTAATATCTGAGTGACTCTGGCCAAGTCCCTAAACAGCCCTGGCTTCCCAGGCCGGCCCATACAACGAAGGGGCTAGTCCCCATGATCTCTAGGTGCTTTCCAGGTCCCGTCCAGCCTGCCAATAACCCTCAGGCCCAAGCTCTGGGCTCTCACAAAGAGCACCAGCCCCACTAGCTCCCCTTACACCGCAAACGTGAAGCCCCAGCACCCCACCACCCGTCTGTCCCCAGCGGCTCACCTGGGAAGGCGTGTGGGTTGGGGGAGCCTCTCTTAAGGCACTTGGAGCAGAGGATGTGCACGGTGTAGCAGAGGCCGGGCCACTCCTGAAGCAGGGCGTCCAGCTCCTCGAGCAGCGGGGTGATGGCCTGCCACGCGGTCCAGATGTTGGGCAGGGAGGCATGGCTGGCGATGGACAGGGTGTCGGGCTGGAGGCTGCCTGCACCGCTGCCCCGGCGGCCGGGCCTGTAGCTCACCACCACCGGCACCTTCCCTCGGTAGGCGAAGATCTGGAAGTTGCCGTCGGAGCGCTGCACCACGTGCCGGTTGATCTGGACGCTGTAGCGGGCAAACAGGCCCGGGGGAAAGAGCACGGGGAAGCTGTAGCGGATCTGCAGCTGCTCGGCCACGAAGGACTGGCCGGCCAGGGCCGCCGCCGCCGCTTCCGCCGCCGCCC
This sequence comes from Gracilinanus agilis, assembly GCF_016433145.1. Taxonomy (NCBI): domain Eukaryota; kingdom Metazoa; phylum Chordata; class Mammalia; order Didelphimorphia; family Didelphidae; genus Gracilinanus; species Gracilinanus agilis. The sequence continues at coordinate 15,309,943 of NC_058135.1, read as the reverse complement.
CAGAGCCTGGCTTGTGGAGCCAGGCCTCGGCAGCTGGGGGCACCTCAGCGTGGTGCACATAGCAGGGGAACTTGTACCAGGAGGCGGCCGCCCCATTCAGCGCCTTGCCCTTGGCCTTGTTGAGGCAGTAGCAGAGCCCCATCTTCTCCAGCAGCTCCAGGAGCAGCTGCAGGTCCTGGGGCGCCTGCACGTGGGGCCGCAGCAGCAGCCGGATGACGTGGGCAGGCAGCAGGCCGTGCAGGAGGAAGCCCTCCACGTAGTGGTGCAGCTGGGCTGCCCGCAGCGGATCCTGGCCGCTGGCCAGGTCAGCCTCGCTGGCCTCGCCCTGGGCCCCGAGCAGCAGCTTGCGCAGCAGCAGGCCCGAGTCGCGCTGGAAGAAGACGTTGAGGATGTCGATGAGGCGGGGCAGGTTGTGGAAGACGTGCTCCTTGAGGGCGGCGCTGTCCTCGAAGTAGAGCAGCTTGCCGCTCTCGTGCAGGTAGGAGAGGGCGCTCTGCAGCCGGTCCTCCGTCAGGCCGGCCTGCAGGCCCAGGCGCGCCGAGTCCCACCAGCTGAGCCACAGGCGCTCGGCCTGCGGCCGCTGGAAGTGCAGCTCCTCCAGGACGTGCCAGGAGCGCGGCAACACCCGGTGCAGGTTGGGGAAGATCTCGCGGTGCTCCGCTACGGACAACAGCTTGGCGCGCAGCCTCTGCAGCTGCGCCGGGGTCCTGCAGCTCACAGGCAGCACTGGGGACAGGATCTGCGGCCGGTGCTTGAGCAGGTACTGCAGGTGGGCCTTGCGCCGCCGCAGGTTCTTGTCGGACACCCCGTAGTAGGCCGCGTGGGGGCTGGAACAGCGCAGCTCGAAGTCCCCGGCCAGCGCCTCATCCACTGCGCGGGCCAGGCGGCCCAGGCCGGCTGCGTCCTGCTTCTCCTGCAGGGCAATCTGTCTGTGAATGTCCAGGCACTTTTCCTCCAGCTCCCGCTCCCCGCACAGGTCCGAGTGGGTGCCCACGATGCAGACCACGGCGTGTGGCACCCGGGCCCCCACGCAATGCAGGAAGGACCCCACAGCAGAGGGGAAGCTGGAGGGCTCGTAGGTGGCCAGGTTGACCACCAGGACGTAAAGGGCTCCCGGGGAGAGGAAGAAGGGCTGGATGACCTCATAGTTCTGGTCCCCTGCCAAGTCGTAGACGATGAAGCGCAGGCCCCGGGCGGCATCGGCAGTCCAGCTGGTCACTTCGATGCCCTTGCTGTTACAGCCCAAAGCTGGGCCAAGGCTGGCGTCCAGGCCGGGGTGGCCCTTCTCCCGGCTCCTCCCGGCCCTCATCCCCTCCTCTTGGTCTCCCTCTGTGAGGCACCTGCGCAAGGAGGTCTTGCCCGAGGCCTTGCGGCCCAACAGCAGCAGCTTGAGTCGAGGCTGCACGGCGGGCTGGGAGTGGGCCAGTTCCTTCTGGTAGGCTGCGATGTAGGGGATGCCCTTCATGCAGACCTCATAGGGTGGCTGGATGAGCGGGTTGTCCTTGACCTTCCACAGCCCCACACGGGAGAGCTGCCCGAAATTATCCGGCAGAACGGCAATCTGGTTCCCCTGGAGCACCAGCTCTTCCAGGCCCGTCAGCTCCACGATGGAATCGGGCAGGTAGCGGATGCGGTTGTTGTCCAGCCAGAGTGTGAGCAGCTTGCTCAGGCTGGAGACGAGGGCCGGCACCTCGGTGAGCCGGTTCCGGCTCAAGTAGAGTTCCTCCAGGCTGGCCAGAGGCAGCAGAGCCCCAGGGAAGTCCTCGAAGCAGTTGGAGGAGAGGTTTAGCATCCTCAGCTGCTGGAGACGGCTGAACTGGGCGGGCAGGGCCTGCAGCCCGTTGCTGTCCAGCATCAGGCTCTCCAGACTGGCTAGTTGGCAGAAACCAGAGGGCAGGGTGCCGAGCTCAGCCCCACTAAGCCAGAGGATCTTGAGAGCTCGCAGGGCCCCAATCTCCTCGGGCAGGCCTCGCAGCCTGTTGCCGGACACGTCCAGCTCCTCCAGGGTGGCCAGTTGCAGGAGCTGAGGGGGGAAAGCGGTGAGCTGGTTATGGTCCAGGTCCAGCGTGCGCAGGGCACGCAGGCGGCCCAGGGCGTCGGGCAGCTGTGGGAGTCTGTTGAAGCTGACGTCCAGCTCCTCGAGGTGTCCCAGGGCGCCCAGCTGGGCAGGCAGGTCGGCCAGCTGGTTGTGGCTGAGGTTGAGTTTGCGTAGCTGGGGCAGGGCGCTCAGCACCTCGGCGGCCACAGCGCCCAGCCGGTTGTGGCTCACGTCCAGCTCGGTGAGGCGGGCGCCCAGCTGGCTTAGCAGCGGGGGCAGCCTGGGCAGGCGGTTCCGGCGCAGAACCAGGCCCCGCAGGAGGGGCAGGCTGCCCAGGGCGGTGGCCAGGCCGGCGGGCAACTCGTCCAGGGCATTGTTGCCCAAGTTGAGCACCTCCACATCGGCGATGTCCTGGGGCAGCACGAGCGGCGGAGGCTGCTGGACCGGCGTGGGGCTGGGCGGCCGGGGGCCCGTGCCCGGGTCCGAGGAAGCTGCGGCCGCGGCTCCGCTCAGGCTCAGCTGCCGCAGGTTGCCCCGCAGCTTGCGCGCTCGGAGGGCAGCCTCCCGCCACAGGCGAGCAGTCTTCAGGTCTCCGCCGCCGCCGCCGCCGTCCGTGCCGGCC
>NC_058135.1:15294155-15304380 GCF_016433145.1 Gracilinanus agilis | reverse complement strand
GGCCGGGCGCCGCGAGCATCCTCCTCCCTCACATGGCCCGCAACAGAGCCACGACGCTGCCCCCGCCCGCTGCCCGCTGCCCCGGACCGCCGCCTGCCCCTAGCTGTCCACTGCCCACCGACCACCGACCGCCGCTCGCCCGCTGCCAGTAGCCCGCAGCCCGCCGCAAGCCCGCGGCCCCTGCTTCCACAACGGCTGGTGCTGTTCCCCCAGCTGGTGCTGCTGCCAGCCGCCGCCGCTGCTCCACAGTCGGTGCTAGAACTGGGGCTGGTGCGGTTGCTGCTTGGGCCTGGCCCCAGCCCCGGCCCCGGCCCCGGCCCCGGCTTAGGCTTCGGCTTCGGCTTCGGCTCCCGCTCCGCCCCNAGGAGGAGGAGGAGGAGGAGAAAAAAGAGGGGGAGGAAGACAAGGGGAAGGAGGAGGAGGGAAGAAGGAGGAGGAGGAGAGGGGAGGAGAAAGAGGAAGAAGAGGGGAAGAAGAGGAAGAGAGAGGAGGGAGGAAGAGGAGGAGAGGAGGCAGCTCCGGGGCGGGGGTGGGGGGAATCACGTGGTCGGGCTAGACTGGGGAAGGGGTTCTGCTCCTCGCGGCGGGCTGGCCGGCTGGGTCTGGCTAGCGGCCTGCTGCCGGGGAGGGGCCAGTCGCCCGCCGGGTCCTTTGTTAGACAACCTGCACTTTATTCTCCCCTTCCCCACCCCCCTCCGTATTCTGAACCTGACACAGGAACCCCTTCTCCCCCCTCCCCCAGCCCAGGCTTTCATTAGCCCCCGAAAGGGGGGCAGCCTCTGGGCGTGGGGTTCCTCTCCCTTGGCCAGAGCCTGACAATGTCCCCTCGGAGGCGGTTGGAGGCGGTGGGGTGGGGGTGGGGGTGTGCTCGGCGTTCCCGGGCCCTTGGCATGATCTCTTTATGGGGATTACGGATGCAGAACCGACCCGGAAGTGTCCAACAGGTTCGAAAACACACAGGATTGTCGTGCGGGGATCTGGAAGACACCTGAGAAGGCCAGCCCAGCCCCCTGCTTTTACAGCTGAGGAAACGGAGGCCCGCGAAGGGCGGGGGCCTCAGCCGGAGGATGCGGAGACCTGGGACAAGAAGCCAGAGCCAGAGCTCCCCCCACTGCACCTGGAATGAACGGCTGGATGGAAGGAAGGAATGAATGAAAAGCATTTATTAGGGACCGCCTTTATGCCAAAGCCTGGGCTAAGTGCTGCCGGGAGAAAATGGAACCAGTCCCCGCTTCTCTGTCTAAGCCGAGGAGGCAGAATAGGAGGGCTTAACTCGTCCAGGAGCCTCGGGGAGAGCTGTCAAACCAAGCTCAGGTTCCTGGAAAGGGGGGCGGGCCGGGACGGGAAAAGAGTCCAGGACTAAAGCCATTCTCCTGGCTTCTCTCTGAGCCTCACTTTGCTCATCTGCAAAGTGGCCACGATAGCAAAGGACCAAACGGCTTTGGAACAACATTACCCAGTTCTCGTGGTTGCTGCTGTTGTCCTCAAGGAAAGCCTTCCTCGACACTCCAGGCAGAGTGGAGAAATTCTGGTGGAGTCTCTCCAGCTGGAAACCCAGCACGATGACTCTTCCATGGACTGTCCTAAGGACGAAAAGCAACAAAGCTTATTACCCCAGGGTGAATAGAATCCTCGGTGAGATGGTAGAGAGAAGGAACTGCCTCGGGCCCAAAAGGATCTGGCTTCAGTCCTTCCTGGCTCGGTGATCTTAAGAAGATCTCTTCCCTTTCTGTGCCTTAGGCAAGTCTTCTCACTAGAAAGTAAGCAACCCCCTAACTTCTTAGATGCAGAGCTCCACGAGGCAGACTTCCATTTTCAGCAGTGCCTTGAGTGTTTTTCATTTCCAGGCTTTGGAATGTCTTAGAAGTGGAAAGGGATCTTGGAGGACATCTAGTCCACTCTCCCCATTTTACAGAGTAGGAAACTGAGATCTAAGGTTAAATGACTTGGTCCAGGTCACCCAGGGAGTGGCATAGCCAGGATCTGCATCAATTCTGACACCATAATCCAGTGTTCTTTCCACTGAATCAGGCTGACCCCCTATTCTCCCCCATTCTAGGGATATGGTTGCTCCTGCTGCTGATTCTGTCTCCAAGCTCCCTGTACCTTTATAGGTGTTCTTGGAGAGTTTCTAGAGCTGAAAAGGTAGCCTAGAGGCCAGCCCTAGCTAGACAAATTCTCAGGGTTGCCAGGCCTGTTTTCCAAGGTTTTATAGCCTAGAAGGATGTGGGAGGCTTGCGTTCTGCTGGCAGGGCCTCTGAGACCCCAGGATCATCTCCTTACCATCCATGAGGTAGTGTCCCAGTGCCAGACCTTTGGGGGCTAAGGGAGAGCATCCTTTGCTCTCCTCTGTAGAAAGGTGAGATTGGGCCCCTGGGACCTGTCCAGTAGGCTTGCCAGAAGATAGGGTTCTGGTCTTCTTCATCAGATGGCAATTCCTTCTTCGGATGCCACCCTATACTCCCCGTTCCCAGCTCCCTTGGTCACAGAAAGGGACAAAAATGGACTGGAGGACATCCAGACTATGTACCAGCTTATCTGGGAACACATCAAATGTGCCCCAAGTGAATGCTGTGCACCTGGCAATTGGACCACCAAACAGTCAGCAAACATTGCCCAACCTCAGCTGAAAATCCTCCTTCTTGCCTCACCCATTGCACAAAAGGTCAGGAGGCAGCAGCAGCATTCAGTTATCTGTTCAAGGGTCTGAAAACTCAAAGAGATTCTGTACCTCTTTGAGGTGACCAGGGATGGGTGAGGGCCTGCTCCAAAGGGGACTGACCCCCATTCCCTATCCCCCATTCTGAACCCTCTGCATTCCTCTGAGGGTGCAGCCACCCCTACCACCCTGGGAGAATACTGCTCAATTCCCCCTGAGCCTTCCATGCCTGCTGCTTCCATAATTCAGAACTCGGATTAGAATTCCTGATCATGGCCCCCCATCTTTCCATCTCTCCTTTGCCCCTGCCTCCTAGCCCTCAGTTTACCTCCCTATTCTCCTAGTCTGTCACCCCCTTCCTCAGAGGTGACCCTCTGATGTCCTATCCTCTGCCCTAGAATCCCTACTGTCAGCCAGCCCTTGCCAAACTTTCCAGATTCCATCACCTGCTTTCTCTATCTCTACTTTGAGGTGTCACTTGGGTACATGACAAGTTTAAGTTAGCCACCCTCACATGATGGCGGATCTCTCCCTGAAGCATGGCGGCAGTACCTGGATTGGCTAGGTGTCCCTGGGGATTGGCCACAGTACTGGTCATCTGACCACTGACCTCATCTCTCAGTGCCGCTCAGTGCTTCCCAAGCAGCTCACCAAGACTGGAAGGTACAGGAGGACTTGGGGTTTAGTGGGGAGTTTTGGTTGGGCATTTCCTACACCAGGGAAATCACAGGTCTGGACCAAAAGAAAAAGTCTGGGGCACTGTGATACAAAAATGATACAGGGGGGCAGCTGGGTAGCTCAGTGGATGGAGAGCCAGACCTAGAGACGGGAGGTCCTAGGTTCAAATCTGGCCTCAGACACTTCCCAGCTGTGTGACCCTGGGCAAGTCACTTGACCCCCATTGCCTAGTCCTTACCGCTCTTCTGTCTTGGAGCCAATACACAGTAAGGGTTTTAATGGCAGCCCTCAGTGGGCTGCCATTCTACCTGAATGAGAAAGAGGGCAAAACACAATGATAATAGCTCCTAGCTCTGCTGGAGAGCTTTCACATACCCCCAGTTCTTCACAAATACCACCTCGTTGGATCTTCCCAACAAAACGGAGGCAGCAGTGTCTGGAGCACTCTGTACCGCCTACATAAGTAAGTCCAGAGGAAATGGGGCACACAAATGCAATATGGGAGGGCCAGACGTGGCTTTGTGAAGGTTGTGGCATGTGAGTTAAGTCCTGAAGGAAGCTAGCAATTTCAAAGGAAAAGAGCCTTCTTTCCCCTTCAGAGACTGGAAAGAGCTTGAGTTTGGAAAATTGCCAGGAGTGCAGTTTAACTAACCCATAGACTATGTGAAGGAGAGTGATTGGGAATAAGTCTAAAAAGAGAGAGGAGAGCCATGTTGTGGAGGATTTAGAATTACTCGCTAAATCATTTGTATATTATCTTGGGGGCAAGTGGGAACCACAGGTGATTTTTTGAGTGGGGGAGGGACATGGTCGAGCCTTTGCCTTAGGAATATTATTTGGACACTTTTATGAAGGACCAGTCATCTAGGAGTAAACTTCTGTTAATTATTTCCTATTTATTCTGTTGAGAGCTTGCTTTGTATAGAGCTGTTTGTGGATTGTCTCTGCCATTAGGGTGATTGTGAGCTCCTTGAGGGCAGACACTGACTTTTGCCTCCTTTTGCATCCCCGTTGCTTAGCACAGCGCCTGCCTTATAGTAGGCACATAATAAGTGTTTATTGATTGATTGATTGGAAGTAAGGGAATTATTTAGAAGGCTACTTTGAGAGTCCTACCACTAGTGTGGTGGTCATGTGAGGGGAGGGGAGAGGGGGTGTATGGGAGAACATTTTATCCACAACAATTCTTTGACCCCTCTCCTCCCATCCCTTTCTTGTTTAGCACCTCCACCATTCCCTCAGCTCTTCTCTAAACAGAGAACCCTGCTTCTTACTTGACCCAGCTCCTTTTTCTCCCTTTTTCCACACCTCTCAGTCCCTCTCCATCACGGCCCATTTCCTTTACCACTGCTCCATCTCTGAAGAAGAGGGGCCCTTAGTCTCCCCAAGGCCAACTCCTCTACTTATGCAATGGATTTCATCCCCTCTCTCCTCTTGGAGCCTGCCCCCTTTACCCTTCTGCGTTTCCTCTCATTTCTATTCCCTCTTTATGCCCTGGCTCCTTCGCTAATTCTAGAAGCTCACCCAGGTCCCTTCATCCTTAAAAGGATGCTCCCTTGACACAGCCCTCCTCTCTTCTCCCTTTTGTAGTTAGATGCCTAGAAAGGGCTGTTTGGCTTCCTTGCTTCTACTTCCTCTCCTGTTCATTTCTTGAACCCTTTCAATCTGACTTCCTGGTTTCACCATTCAACTAAAATATTTTTGGATTCCTCTACCCTACATTAGCAACTACTAAAGCCAATGGTCTTTTCTCAGTCCTTGTTCTCACTGGTCTCTCTGCAGTTCGGGTCCTCTTCTTCTGGGTAGTTTCTCCTCTCTAGTCTTCTGTAGCTCTCTACTCCACCTGTTTGCTCTTTCCTGCCCCTCTTTGCTGGGTCATCGTCTTCCCTTCCTCCATTGTGTAGGCTGTCCTGGCCTCTTCTCTCATTTCACTCTCTCTCGATAATCTCAGCAGAGTATCTGCTCAGGTACCATTTCTCTTCAAATGCCTCTCAGATCTATATATGGAACCCTAAGCTTTCTCCTGAACTCCAGTCCTGCACATCAGCTACATCTCCATCCTGTAGACATCCCAATTCAGCATGGACACATCACGACATAGTGGAGTTGGGGAGATGTTGGTGCAAATCCCACCTCAAACACTGACAAGCTAGATGACTCTGGGCAAGTCTTGGCCTTAGTTGTACAATCTGTAAAATGGCTGGATTCAATGGCCATTAAGTTTCCTTTGGGGAGACAGCTGGGTGGCTCAGTGGATTGAGAGCCAGACCTAGAGACGGGAGGTCCTAGGTTCAAATATGGCCTCAGACACTTCCTAGCTGTGTGATTCTGGGCAAGTCACTGAACCCCTTAGCACGTTTCTGCCTTAGAACCAATACACAGTATTGATTCTAAGATGGAAGGTAAGGGTTAAAAAAACTCTCCTTCTAACTCTAACTCTAAAGCTACATGCCCCAAACTAAATACTATAATTTCCCCCAAACTTGGCCCTCTTCCTAACTTTCTTCTTTCTGTCCAGGATACCACCATATTTCTAGTTTCCATCCTTGAGCCCACACTCTCCTTCATCTCTCATGTTCCATTAGTTGGCAAATCTTGTTTCCACCTCCAACGATCTAGTTCTCTCATTATCCTTTTCTCTTCAGTCACATGGCTCCCACCCTATTTTAGGCATGGGCCACTTCTCATTGGGGCCATAGTGTCAGAACTTCCTAGTTGGTCCCCCTGTTTCCAGGCTCCAAAAGACCATTCCTCAGGCAACCTTTTCTCAGGGGCTCTGGGTTGCCCCAGGATCAGTTGCAAACTCTTGTGGGAGCCTTTCAGTAACTGACTCAAACCATCCTTTCCAACTTTATTCTCCATTACTCCTTGGTGCCCACCCTTCATTCCAGCCAAACTGCATGTCTTCCCACATGCCATTACCTGACCTTTGCACATTATTGGAAAGCCCAACCATGGCTTTAGAGAAAGACTTGTGCGTGGTGGTTAGTCTGGTGAAGCCAACCAATCCCATCACAGAAGAAAGGTTGGTTTGTTTTTTTTTTTTAAACTAATTGAAGGAGATGCTAAATTTCAATTTGATATTTCAGTTTTTTTTCTCATCCAAGTTCAATAGTCAAGAAATATTTATTAAATACCTACCACATTCCAGGTATTGTGCTAAGCTCTGGGAATACACAAGATGGCCCCTGTCCTCAAGGCGCTTGTAATTTAATGGGAGAAGACAACCCACAAAAGAGGGTGAAAGTCAGGAGTGGCAAGAAGGAACCTGAAGCAAGGGAACTACAGAAGCAGTGTAGCTGGTGGAAAATGGGGAGAAGACTGTGCTAAGCCCCTTCCTAAAACAGAGGCACTGGAGCCCAGAGTACTGCCCTTCAGGAACAGAGTCCAATCACAGGGGCAGGTGGTACTGATGAGATGTGAGGAGCAAATGTGAGCCTAAGTTCATAGACCCTTTGTACTCTAGCCCTGAATCCCTTGGGGGAAAAAGCTGTGGATCCCAGGTTAAAAAACAGCTGCTCCAGGGGATCACTGAGGAAGCATGCTCCCCCCACCCCCAGGTAATGATTCATTTGGGACCAGGTCATTTTAAGAATCTGTTTTGCTTGACTGCATATTTACTAAAAGAGTCTTGTTTTTCTTTTGTGGGAAGTTTAAGAGCAAGGAGTTTAGGCTTAAGATTAAGGCTGTTCTTCCCACCTCTTCCCCCTCCAAAAAAAAAAAAGAAGAAAAAGAAAGAAAAGAAGGTTATTGAAAATTTTTAAATGACTAGAAGACAACAAAAGATCAGAGGGAAGCACAGACAAGCAGGTTAGCTTTGAAAGTTGCATTTCGAATTAATTATATGTTTAAAGGCAAGCTGTATGTAATAGGGATTGTCAGGGTCAAATACAAACTGCTTTCTATTCTACTTCATATAAGGAAAGGTCCATTTCATTTGACATTTGTTCAGAATTTTAAAAATTAAATTGCTTTTAAAATGAATGATTTTCCTTCCTTTCTTGTATCCTTAATGCCTTGCCCTGTGGTTGGCTCACAGTAAGTGCTTCAGAGACACTTGCTAATTGATTGATTATACATTCGTGAACTACTTTGTCTAACTTGTATCTTAACAGCTACACTGTTAACAAGAGGACACTCGTGATTCTTTTGAGAATGGGTTGTTTATATCCTTTGACCATTTAGCTATTGGGGGATTGGCTATTAGGTATCTATTCATCTATCTATCATTTCTCTTCCTTCCTTCCTTCCTTCCTTCCTTCCTTCCTTCCTTCCTTCCTTCCTTCCTTCCTTCCTTCTTTCTTTTCTTGGATATGAAACACTTTAAAATTTCGATTCTTAAGTATTATATAATTTCTGCTACAGATCAGTATCTTCAAAGGACTTTGCCATTAAAATTTTCTTTTAAACTTCTAAGTACCACTACTACTGACTTGCATTTATATAGTGTTCTTAAAGTTTGAAAAGCACACATTTATTGCCTCCTTTGATCCTTACATTTCTGGGAGGGAGACATCCATATTACAGATGAAGAAACCATGGCAGTCAGAGGTTAAATGTCTAAGAGAGTATTTGAAATCAGGTCTCCCCTGACCTCAGATCTAGTACTCTCTACTGAGCCACTAGCTGCCTATAATACATTAGAATAGAGAAACTGCAAAATAGTTACTGTACTATAGTAGTTTTCTTATCTCTTTCATGACACCAAGTTTTCCTCCTACCTCTCTGATTGTTCTTTCTGTATCTTTTACAAGCTGTTTATGCTCTTTGTGTCTTATTCGGAAAGTTTTCCAGGCAGGACTCAGCTTTGGCTAACTGCTCTCCTCATTATCTTCACTCTCTGTCTCTGTCTCTCAGTCTCAGTCTCTGTCTCTGTCTCTGTCTCTGTCTCTGTCTTCCCCTCTTTCTGCCTCCTTGTCTCTCTCTTCATCTTTCCTCTTTCTGTCTCTCTGTCTCTGTTTCTGTCTCTGTCTTTCTCTGCCTCTGTCTTTCTCTGCCTCCATCTCTCTATTTCTCATGGTGTCTTTCTCTCCATGATGTTTCTTGGAGAGCCCGTTCATCCTAATCATCCAAAGTGTGGCCTCGAAGTGGCCCTCACTTCTCCACTACTGACTCTTTGATGTCTCTGTCCAAGTGAGTTCTTTTGCCTGTACTCCAGGGCCTTCTGGTATTTTTATTTGGCTCTCACCATCATCTCAGCTTGAGCATCCCAACAACTAACTTTGTCATCTTCTTTGAACCCAGTTCCACCTTCAAGCCTCTTATTCTTTGTCAGTGGCCTCGCCATTGCCTCAGGCTGTCAGCTTCAAAAACTCTGAATCATCTTTGATTCATCTCTTTGTTTTATTACCATAGTCACAGCCAGTTACCCAGTCCCATTGATTTTCTCTTTGAAATCTCTCTGGTGCCCTTCCCTTCTGGTTCATGTCCACAGCCACCACCCTAGTCTCTTCAGTTCACTTCAGCATAGCAACATCTTCTCCCCCATCCATATCACTGCCAAAGTAAAGGAACACAGAAGTTATATCATTCTTTACCCCTCCTCTCCACCCTCTCCAAATTCAGTGGCTCATTCTTTTGTCCAGCTAACATTTCTCTGCCTCATGTAAGGACAGCCAGTCAGTCAACAAATGTTTTTAAAAGCACTCACTAAGTGCCAGGCACTGTGCTAAGCCCTGGGGATACAGACACAAAAACACTTCCAGCTCTTAAGAAGCTTACGATCTAATCCAGAAGACAACAGCATAGTCGAAAATGACTATGTGTAAACAAGAGAGACACAAGCTAAATTGGAGCCATTTCCCAGGGAAGGCACCCAGATTGAGGAAGACTAGGAGAGGCTTTCTGTAGAAGGGAATTTAGTGAAGACTTGAAGGGGACCTAAAAACATTTAGGACACTTCCTGCCAGAGTTCCATGATCCCCAACCCTGGTATAACTGAGAGAATTGAGGAAACTTCAAAAAGTATTACTAAGGACAGATGCATCAGTGAATGACCTCATAACAGAGAGAAAGGATGGTGTGTATCCTGGGATCAAGATTTCTAGGAGTTCTTTACCCAGCCCAAGACTGATAGATTCATAATAATATAAACAATTTACCTTTATATAGCTCTTTAAGACTGGGAAAAACAATTCATGCATAAACTGAGCCAGAACTCTTAGCACATAGTAGGTGCTTAGCACATGGTAGGTTTCTATTGAGAATTGGAGGGCAATGATATGGGCACTTTGGCATATGGTCATTACTCAGAGTTCCGTAGTTTTCCAGGCATTTTGACCTTGAAGGAACTTTCTTTTGGTTCAGGAAAATGAAGAAATTTGGCCATGCCCCAATCAGTGGTTCTCTTGCCAAGGCTGGCAGGGAACTTGAGATGGGAGTACTGGCCCTCTTGCCACTGAATGGAAACTAGGAACAGAAGAAAGGTGTAATCCAGATTGGAAGAGTGGAGAACTGACTGGGTGCCAGCAGTGGAGCAGAGCAAAAATTCAGGACATGGCTGAATTCTGTGTACCCCATCTGTCTTTTGCCTCCTGCACTAATATTTCAGGAGGTTCCCATCCTACCACTGGCCTCTTCCTGCTTTGTGGGGGTAAAAAACTCCCATAGGTCTAGGAAATCTCAGTGGTGGGATAGTATCAGTGACATGACTGAGACGAATGAGTGCAATCAAGGTTTCAGCCAAAACCAGGCATCATAAAGATTGCTCTGGTCAGCTTTTGGGCTGTGTTTATTTTATTTTATTTTATTTTATTTTATTTTATTTTATTTTATTTTATTTTATTTTTTATTTTTTCTAAACCCTTATCTTCCATCTTGGAGTCAATACTGTGACTCCAAGGCAGAAGAGTGGCAAGGGTAGGCAATGGGGGTCAAGTGACTTGCCCA
>NC_058135.1:15280514-15291227 GCF_016433145.1 Gracilinanus agilis | reverse complement strand
GAACTGGAGAGACCTCCGGGAACTGATGCAGAGCGAAAGGAGCAGAGCCAAAAGAACATTGTACACAGAGACTGATATACTGTGGTAAAATTGAATGTAATGGACCTCTGTACCAGCAGCAATACAATGACCCAGGACAGCTCTGAGGGATTTATGGTAAAGATGCTACCCACATTCAGAGGAAGGACTGCAGGAGAGGAAACATATAAGAAAAACAACTGCTTGAATGCATGGGCTGAGGCGGACATGATTGGGGATGTGGACTCAAAACTACCACACCAATGCAACTACCAACAATTTGGAAATTGGTCTTGATCAAGGACACATGACAAAACTAGTGGAAATGCGCATGAGTAGGGGGGGTGCGGGGGTGCGGGGTTGAAGGGGAAAGGAGGAGCATGAATCATGTAACCATGTTAAAAATGAATATTAATAAATGTTTAAAAAAAACAGTAACTGACAGTTATATACTTAAAGGCATGAACGAGACATGGAGCAAATGAAGGGAGTTACACCGTGAGCCCACGATGAGGGCCTGGGTTCCAAGAAACCTTGGATTTTAGAGGTGGAAGGGACCTTAGAGGTCCTCTGATCTGACTCCCTTTTACCCTTACAGTGACTGATGCTCAGAGAGGAAATCACTAGTCCAGCTGACACAATAGTAAACGGGCCATCAGGATTCAAAGTCTGATCTTGAAAACAATTTTTGACTTTTTTCACACATTGGATTTAACGAATTAAAAACCTACCTGGAAAGGGACACCAGAAAGGAGATCCTAAGTAAGAGGTCCTAGGCTGGTCTCAAAGAGAGGCTTTTTCTAGGTAGTGTAATGGCAATCATATTGGTATATGTAGGGGTGCGTGGGAGCGTGGCCATGGAGCTGAGTTCTCATGAATTGTTACCCCTCGTTAATTACTGCTTGCCTCTTGTGCCCAACTGCCTTGGCCTGCTGCCCATTGTTTTCTCTTTCTGTCACCTCACCTCTTGCTCTAGCTCCTGAGCACTCCGACTGCCTCAGTTCCACTGGGCTGTTCTCCTCCCCACCTTCCTGTTCAGACAGCCCCCAAAGCCATCCCATTCCCGGCCCACCTGACTCACTGGGTGTTGTTTCCCATAAAGATCTCTTGCTTTGACATCATTGCCAAGGCAGTCTGTCAGGCTTGATGGATCAGTCCCTTCATGGGTCTCCCCTGAGCGCCTTCTGAGAAGGGAATCACTTTAACTTCCCCTCTTCCCCTTATGTCCCATCCTCATCTAGAATGCTGGGACAAGCTTTGTTCCAGACTCCATCTGTTCAAAAAAAACAAAACAAGATTCAGCATGTTAGTCGCTCTGTTTTTTCTTGGGAGTGAAGGAGCAGGAAGCAGACAAGGAAATAGGGGTAAAGAGCTCCCTTGTCAGAGCTCCTGGGCCCTTTTGGTGACTTAAATGTTCCTACAAAAGAGGCAAAATGCTGATGGAAAGCTGTCATGGTAATCCGATCAACATTCATTCACTCATTGGGCAAACACTGATAATGTTAGACTAGGTGCTGAGGTCAATTTGACCCTAATTCATTCTTGCCTTCTTGGAACTCATGGTCGAGAAGGGGCATGGGATACAAGCACAGACAGCAGGGTGGAACAGCTGCCTTAGAGGGGGGCAGGAGCAGTCACCCAGTGGGCAGAACCTAAGACAGACCTGAAGCTGACTCACCAAGAAGCCTAACCTAACTCACATTTCTGCCATTGATGTGGGTCATCATCTTCTTGGCTGAGGAACAGTAAGGGCTAGGCAATTGTGGTTAAGTGACTTGCCCAGAGTCACACAACTAGGAAAGGTCCATCTCTAGGCTTGGAACTCTACTCACTGAACCATCTAGCTGCCCCACGTCCCCACTCTTGTCAGTTGATCACTTAGACACATTCAGGTTCAGTGGCAGTGGAAAATGTCCTAAAAATAAGAGCTGTCTTCCCCCTTCTTTGGAGGCCTTTAAGCAAGGGATGATCCTGTGAGGTGAAGATGTTACTATAGCTGATAATGTCCTTCAGAGTTCCTGTAATGGGAGCAAATGGGCACAGGGGTCAGGACAGGGAGGGAGCTCTCAGGCATGGCAGCCTTTGGATTGCTGTCATTACTCCACATGAGACTCACTAGGAGAAGCTGGCTCCAAATGGCCCCATCATGCAGATTAGCCTGCTTAATGCTCTTATTTGGTTGGTCCAAGGGCTTATTAACATTAGGTCTAAAGGTCTGTGAGATATGGTATGCACTTGTTTGCTCTTTTCTATAGGTGTTGCAATAGTATGACTTCCTCACTTATGGGAAATCCACCTAGTCACGCCAAGGCAAAAAGCCTGCTCTGTGCCAAGCATTGCATTAAGTGCTGGGAATACAAAAAAAGGGGCAGAAACAATCATAGCAACAAAACACAGTGCCTGCTTACCTGGAGAGGCAATATGCAAAACACAGTGGATGTGGCAGGTGCCAGGCTATGTCTTACTTAATTGTTTCTCCCCAGTATTTTACATTTTTATATGATTATGTTTCTAATGAACAAATGCTCATTTTCCCTCCTTCTCACTGCCCACTCCCAAATGAACAAAGAAAAGAAAACTCCCAGAGCTCATCAACATGGTCAAGCAAATGGGTTACCACACTGCCTTGTGCTGTCTTCATTTTACGCCTGCCCCACTCCAGCAAGAGTGTAGAGCAGGCTTGATGCTTGCAAAGAAGGTGCCAGTATTGACCATAGTGTTGTCCTCACAGAGCTGCAAGCAACATGGGCATTGCTTTCTGGCTTCCTGTTTTCTCATGCTGCATCAAGTCCACATAAGCTTTCTTGTGCTTCTTATGATGCCTTATCTTTACTCTTCCTTACAGTTCAATCAGACATTTTTAACATCAAAGGAACATAGAACTGGGGTTAGAAGGGACCTCAAAGTGTAGGTGATTTTGCAGGGTCACCCAGCTAGCTAGTCTCAGAAGTGGAATTTGAACCCAAGTCTTTCTGGTTCTAGGTACAACAATTTGTCCAATATGCCATATTTCCTCTCTCCAAAAAGACCTCTCCATCAAAACTGTTTTATCTTGGGGAGTGGAGCCAAGATGGTGGCTTAGTAGCAGCAAAAACTGGAACCCCTCTGAGAATCCTTCTAAACCTATCTTAAAATAGCACCTCAAAATGACTGGAGTCAGAGACCCAACAACAAGATGAAGTAAGGGGGCTCTCTTGTGAAAAACAATTTGAAAGGTAGACAGAGAGACTATTTTATGGGATGAGGGGGAACTGGAAGTAAAACTACACAGAGAAATGAGGGCTGACCACCTCCCTCCTATAGTGTCAGGTTCCAAGCCTGGGCATAGGCCAATTTTGGGATCCCAGGACCCCGTCTAAGCCAATAACAGAGTACCCCTTGAAGTCCCAAGCTCTGGTACCAGCTCACAGTGAGGCCCCAAAGTCTAGAGTACTTGGGCTTTTCAAGCCTGCACTGGTGTGAAGCCCCTAGCCCCAGGGCAAAATAGCTCACAGTGCTCAAAGTCCTACAAGCCATCAGCAGAGGAGAAAGAATCAGCATTTTTCAGAACTCCCATCCACAGGCAGAAAAAGGCTGGGAAAATGAATAAACAGCAAAAGAAACATCTAATCATATAAAATTTTTATGGAGACAAAAAAGAACAAGGTACTGATTCAGTAGGGAACAGTGAGAACAAAGCAACAATATGCAAATCTTCAAAGAAAAATGAGAATTGGTCTCAGGCACTGCAAGAGGTTAAAAAGGAATTTAAAAAATCAAATAAGAAAGGTGGAAGAAAAATGGGAAAAAGAAATGAAAGTACTGCAAAAAGAAAATAACAGCTTAAAAAGTAAAATTGGTCAAGTGGAAAAAAGTTATAAAAATCCAATAAAGAAAAGAGTTTCTTAAAAAGGAGAAATCCAATGAAGAAAAGAGTTCCATGAAAAGTAGTATGAACCAAATGGAAAAGGAGGATCAAAAGGTTATGGAAGAAAATAAGTCTTGGGCAAATATAAGCTGCAAGAATATAGACAAATTGACTACATTCTTTCAGGGGAAAATATGAACATTTAATAAAGAGAAGATTTCCAAACATTTCTGAAGAAAAAAACCAGACCTAAACAGAAAATCTGATGTTCAAATACAAAATTCAAGAGAAGTCTAAAAAGGTAAATAAGAAAGAGAAAAAATTTAAGGGACTCAATAAGGTCGAATTGTTTATATTTCTACATGGGAAGATATTATTTATAACTTAACATTTTTATCATTATCATAGTAGTTAGAAGAAGTATACATAGAGAGAGGGTATGGTAATAAGCTGTTTAGATATGATATGCAAAAAAATCAAAGGGTGAAAAAGAGGATTTCACTGAGAGAAATGAGAAGAGAGAAGTAAAGTGGGGTAAATTTTATCACATAAAGAGGCATGAGGGGAAAAACTATTATAATGGAGGGGAGGCTGAGGGTGGTGATTGGCAATACTTAAACTTTACTCTCATTGGAATTGACTCAAAGAGGAAATAACAACCAGATTCTTTTGTGTATAGGATCCTATGAAACCCTATAGAGAAGTAGAATGGGAATAAGAAAAGGGGTTGTGTGAAGTGGAGTAATATAAGGGAGAGAGAAGTTGGGGGATTAAATGCAAAACACTTATTGAAGGGACAGAGTAAAAGGAGAAAGTGCAGGATTAAAAGGAGAAAACAAGATAGAGAGGAATATGCAGATGGTAATCATAACTGTGAATGTAAATAGCATGAACTCAACCATTTAATGGAAGAGGATAGGAGAGTGGATTAAAAATCAGAATCCTACAGAAACATATTTGAGGTAGAGTAAAGTTAAGGAGATGGAATAGAATCTATTGCACTTCAACTGAGATTAAAAAAAGCAGGAGTAGCAATCATGATCTTAGCAAAGCTAAAGCAAAAATAGATCTGATTAAAAAAGATAAGGAAATTACATCTTGATAAAAGGGAGTATAGACAAGGAAGTAATATCAGTACTTAACATATATGCAGCAAATGGAATAGCCTCCAGATTTTTAAAGGAAAAACTAAAGGAGGAAATAGACAGTAAAACTATATAAATGAGAGACCTTAACCTTCCCTTATCGGAACTAGATAAATCCAACCAAAAAAATAAACAAGAAAAAAATAAAGGAAGTGAATAAAATTGTAAAAAAGTTAGATTTGATAGATATATGGAAAAAATTGAATGGGGATAAAAAGGAATATATCTTCTTTTCAGCAGTACATGGTACATACACAAAAATTGACCATGTACTAGGGCATAAAAACTTCACAACCAAATGTATAAAAGCAGAAATAATAAATACAACTTTTTCATATAATAATCCAATAAAACCCATAATCAATATGGGCTAGAAAATTAAAAATTAATTGGAAACTAAATAATCTAAATCTTTAAAACAGGTAGATCAAGAATCAAATCATAGAAACGATCTCCAACTTCATTAAAGAAAATGACAATGAGGAGATGACATATCAAAATGTATGGGATATAGCCAAAGCAGTACTTGGGGGGGGGGATTTATATTCCTAAATGCTTATATTAATAAAATAGAGAAAAAGCAGATCAATGAATTGACCATGCAACTAAAAAAACTAGAAAAAGAATAAATTAAAAATACCCAATTAAAGACTAAATTGGAAATCCTAAAAATCAAAGGATAAATTAATAAAATTGAAAGTTAAAGAACTCTTGTGCTAATAAATAAGACTAGGAGTTGATTCTATGAAAAAATAGAGCATTAGTTAATTTGATTAAATAAAGGAAAGAAGAGAATCAAATTACCAGTATCAAAACAATGAATTCACCTCCAATGAAGAAGAAATTAAAGCAATCATTAGAAGCTATTTTGCCCAATTATATGACAACAAATTTGACAATCTAGGTGGGACAGATGAATATTTACAAAAATATAAGTTGTCTAGATTAACAAAAGAGGAAATAAAATATTTAAATAATCCCATCTCAGAGAAAGAAATTGAACAAGCCAGTGTTAGCCAAAATAGTAACCCACAAGAGCTACTCTTAGGACACTTGGAGTATTGAATGGAGCAGCAGCCTTTTCTCTGGGGAAAATTCCTCTTTCCAATATGAAGTCAGACTACCATGAAATAAGCACAAAAAGAAAAAGGATGAATGCCCCGATGGGGATGGGGAAAGGGGGGAGAGAGCAGGGAGTGAATCTCACACTGTGACCTACTATGTGGGTTGGTTCACACTGTGCTGAGCCCTGGGGATACCAAAAAAGTAAGATAGTCTCTCTGCCTTAAGGAATTTCTATTTTTGTCCAGATGTGCTGACTAGGGAGGAGAGTTTGGTCTAGGAAGTTATAGGAATGGTAAAAAGAGTTCGAAATTCGTCTATAGGAATGACGTCTTGATTTGTTTACAATTCCTCAAAATATAGGAATGAGATCGATCCCATGGTCATCAGAATGTATAAAGAATCTGGCAACATTTATCACATCATTCCATCTTGGCCACTTGCCCAACAGCATGAATGGACATTCCTGTCCGAGCTCCTACCTCGTTGAGGAAGGAAGGAAGGAAACAAGGAAACAAGCATTTATTAAGCACCTACTTTGAGCTAGGCCCTGTGCTAAGGGTTTTAACAAAGATGATCTCATTGGATCCTTACAACAACCCAAACCCCTTCATCACTCCCCAGTTTTTCACCTGACGTTATCTTACAGTGCACCTTCCAAGCCCTCCATTCCTCCTGCCCAGCCAGGGATGAAGGATAATGGTGGTAGTAGCTGAGCATGACTACGAGGGTGTGGGTGGGTGGGGATAAGCCCCTTCTGCAGACAGAGACCTCTCTAGGAGAGGGGCTTTGGGCTAAGTATCCCAGACTGGACTTTCTGTGGGGCTACAGGCTCTTTGTCCATTCCCCAATGGTCTCCAAGAATCTTGGAGAGTCTCTGGGAAGATCTATGACTTATATGTGTCAGATGGTCTACCTAAGGCATCCCCCTTAGTTCAGGGCTGGGAAAGGGGCACGGAGAGGGCTCTCTTGCCCCAAAGGGAATATTGGGGTCCAGCATTTATTTGGATTGGATTCAGCAAACATTTCTGAAGCAACCACTCTATTCCAGGTACTGCTCTAGGGACTAGAGATACAATGACTGAAAGCATAGCAGCTTACATTTTACAGGGGAAAGCAACATGATCAAAGATAAGAACACACAGAAAAGGGAATCTGAGGAGGCAGAAAGTGCTAATGCTTGAAGGTGGGAGGAAAAATTTAGAGGAGGCAGAGTTCCATGTCACTAAACAAGCCAGCTTCCCCATCAGTCAGTGAGTCAGTGAGTCAGTGGGTCAGTCAGTCAATAAGCATATATTAAGTGTTAACTGTGTGCTGGGGACTTCTATACCTCCAAGTCATGTTTTCTTGTTGAACCAGAATTCTGGGCCCTCTTGAGAACTTGTGGATCCCATGGAGGGCAACCAGAGTGGATGATCAAGTAACCACCAGATTCATTTAATTTGTCTCACCAGCTGACTAAATTCTGGGGCCAGATCAACCTGGGGGCATTGCAGAAGGTCCAAAACAAGGGGTGGGTTTTGATGCCCAAACATCTTTCTAGGTAACTGGGACACTGCTGTTCAGGAAACTATGTATTGTGGAAGTATCCTAGGTGGATATCAGATATTACAATCCACCTAGGAACTCCTCAAGGCCAATTAAGCACCAAACCCTTTATCTTGGGAACAAAGTTTATTTAACAAAAAAAGAATAAAAGTAACTGGATAAGTATGACCCTAACTCTATTCACACTATCCCCACCTGAATTCTACATTCCCTGCTTAGGGAAGCCTTCTGTTTCTTTTCTGGGCCCTACTTAATCCTCCCTATGCTATCTAAACAAGCTATCTAACTTAATCTAAACTTACTACCAATAATTAATAAGAAAGAAAGGGAAAAAACCCTGGGTTTGGCTGCTCTATTAAGTAACCAAAGTTATATATATGGAAAGCTTTGGATGACCTTAACTCAGTGATGGGCAAACTACAGTCCATGGGCCAGATGCAGCCCTCTGACATGTTCTGTACAGCCATGTGACATTATTCTTAGTCTAACAAAAACAATGAGTAGGATACAATATAATGAAACTTCAAAAGAGTTGCCTTAGAAACAGACTGACAGATGAGCATTTCCTTTCCTTTGGCCTCCTCTTTAAAAAGTTTGCCCAACACTTAACCAATAAGAATTCTGGCAGCTGGACCACTGGCAGGTGAAAACTGGACTCGGTGAAATTGGTTTCCTCCAAGCGAATCCTCTACCTGGATGCCAAGGACTTCTCCACGAAATCTTGACCTTCCATGGAGAATCTCTCAGAGGAAAAACACTCCTTCAGCTTGATGGGAATTGTAGGCAGAGAGACAAAACTCACTCCCAGCTCAGATCAAATCCAAAAAGGAAGTGAAGTTCAGTTATTTTCAGTTGTAGACCCACCATTCCTTTCTTATCCAGAATCCTTTCCCAGGGCTTATCTCAAAATTGCCTTCTTTCAACTGACCCTAGAAATCAGACTATCCTTAACTTATTTCTACAATTAGAACCATGGAGGATCATCTCTGTGGAACTAGAAGGGACCTTTGGAGCTATTAAGGCCACCATGCCCACCCCCATTTTACAGATGAACAAATGTGAATTTCTTTAAAACAGAAGCCATTTTAAAGTAGAGTTCTTCAAAAACAAAAACAAGGAGAAGATTCTTAAAATTTTTAAAAACTCCAATTTACCAGTAAGTCCTTTGTTTTTGTATTGGTCCAGACCTTTGTAACCCATAAGCTCTGGGAATCTTTATCCCAACTCCTACTTGTTTAATCTCCCCTCTTAGGGCTCTAGAGAAACACAGAAGGAATGGGGCCATTTTAATACTATTAGCTCGAGCCCCCTTTCTGACGTTTCCCCCTAATACTTTGTATTTTATTGTCGCCCCCATTTGAATGTAAAAACTTCTTTTGAGTGCTGGGCACACAACAGGTTTGTCACAAATGCTTGCATGCTTGGTTCCGTAGCATTTCACCAGACAGAGCAGAAAATGACAAAAATCCCCAGATCTCTTGCAGACAAACTATCTTGGATCCAGCCATGAAGGCCCACTTGCTGTTGAGCAAACAGAATGGTACCTAATAAGGGTTGTACATAGTAGGTGCATAATTAGTGCTTTTTTGTTTAAAGCCCTTTGGAATACACTTGTAAGACAAATGCATTTTCATAGCCCTTTTCCAGTGCATTCCTTCCGTGCCCAGGAGCCCTCATTCCAACATTCTAAGCTGTAATCCCCAAATCCAAATTCTCCTCTCAGATGCCATCTGCTTGCCATCTGTTTACTCCCCAAATATACTTTTCTCCTCTGAAAGCCCCTGCCTTTGATCAGCAGCAGTTTTGGAAATACCATCTGTGGCCCTTAACACCTTCGGTTTCTCGCCCAAGATTGTGTGATGAATGAACAAAAGGAAACGCATTTATTAGGTGTTTACTATGCCAGGTACCATGCAAAATGCTGGGTGAACATGTAAAAGCAATAAAGTTTGCAAAGCACTTTGAAAATATTCTCCTTTTGTTCTCATAACAACCCTGGGAAGGAGGTACTATTATTATTCTCATTCTGCAATTGAGGAAACTAAGGCAGATAGAGGGTAACTTGCCCAGAGTCACAGCCAGTAAGTATCTGAGATCTGATTTGAACTCAGGTCTTCCTGACTCCAGGCCCTGTGCTCTATCCACTGAGATACCCAGCTGCCAGTAAACAAAGACAGTTCCTGCACTTAGGGAGTTTATTATTGCTCAGTCATGTCTAACTCTTTGGGAGCCCATTTGGGGTTTTCTTATTTTAAAATTTATTTACTTAATTAATTAATTAAGAATATTTTTCCATGGTTACATGATTGATATTCTTTCCCTCCCCTCCTGTCTCCCCTATCCCAGAGCTGACAAGCAATTCCACTGGATTATATGTGTATCACTGTTCAAAACCTATTTCCATATTATTAATATTTGCAATAGAATGATCATTTAAAGTCAATATCTCTTTGAGGTTTTCTTGACAGATATTGGAGTGGTTTGTCATTTTCTTCTCATTTTACAGATGAGGAAACTGAGGCAAACAGAAAGCTAAGTCTTCCTGACTTCAGGCTCAGCACTTGTTCACTGTACCATCCTGCTGTCCACAAAGATTACATTAGCTCTAATAGAAGATCTGGGGTGCAAGAAGGAAACTTTGGTCTGGAATGTTACAGGGATAGGGGAGTGGCACCCCCTGGGAAACAGGGTGACACACCTTCTTTGGGAACAATGGCAGAGTTGATTTGATTATATCCTCAGACCTAGAGGGGGAAGAGAGTGTTATTTGTGCCAGGTAGTCTCTAACAATGCTTTCTGTATCTCTTCTGAGAATACTATCTGTGTCTGTGAATCTCCAGATGTAGCTAGTAGTCATCTGGTTTTGCAAATGTTTGGAGAGTCTCTGTCAGGACCTGGCTATCTGCCCTAAGAAGATCCTATCTTTCTTTCTTCCTTCCTTCCTTCCTTCCTTCCTTCCTTCCTTCCTTCCTTCCTTCCTTCCTTCCTTCCTTCCTTCCTTTCTTTTTCTTTCTTTCTTTCTTTCTTTCTTTCTTTCTTTCTTTCTTTCTTTCTTTCTTTCTTTCTTTCTTTCTTTCTTTCTTTCTTTCTTTC
>NC_058135.1:15201972-15275751 GCF_016433145.1 Gracilinanus agilis | reverse complement strand
CCTTCCTTCCTTCCTTCCTTCCTTCCTTCCTTCCTTCCTTCCTTCCTTCCTTCCTTCCTTCCTTCCTTCTTGAAACTGAATACCCTGGATTCAAATAACAAGCTTTGGGTGCTCATTCATGGGGGCAGGATTAAATTGCTTCTTTGTTCTCTGTGCAGAGATGAGTGTCAGTGATCAGTCACATGCTAGCCCAAGCTTCTCCATCCTCCCCTGGAAAAGCTGGTGTCCTAGTACCAGCCAGGCGAATTGCCCTCCATACCAGCCTCGTGAATGATCCTGTCTAACGCTGATCTCCTCTGGCCTCGCTGGGTCAAAAAGCAGATGCGAATGACAGTAGCCAGCTTGTGACATGCAGCTGGAGGAGTTTCCCCTTGAGTCAGTGTGTCAGCGTGTCTGTCCTGGCTCGTCCCACAGCTGGCCAGTGACTGGGACCCAGGACTGAATGGGAGGATAAGAGCAGTCTTGTTTGCACTTGGCAAACAACATGGGGTTTTCACAGTTCTCTGCCACTCAAGCCCATCTTTTTATGCCAATACCCCTTTCATGAGATTTCTTGACTGACCAAGGCCACTAAGATTATGCCAAACGGACTTCATTTCCTTTTTTACTTATTTATTTTTTTAAATAGTCGTTCGGGTAGACCAGAGACTGGCAAAGGGGGCCACGGGCCAGATCTGTCCTGCCACCTGTTTTTGTGTAGCCGGTGGGGCTAAGAATAGTCTTTATACTTTTATACTGGCCCATAGTTTGCTGATTCCTGAGCTAATCAATCAGAAGAATACTGGAGTCCGAGTTTTCCTCGATTTTAGCGAAGCTTGGCATAAAATATCCTGTTCTCTTCTTGTGGAAAAGGCAGAGAGATGTGGGCCAGGCAAGAAGACAGGGAGGAGAATTTTAAGGAGCTGCAGAGTTGGACTAAAAACACTGTCATTTGTTGCTCAATGTCAGCCTGAAAGGAGGCCTCCAGTGGGGCCCCCCAGGATCTGTGCTTGGCCTGAGGTTAGCAGTTTTATTAAGAGCTGGATAAAGGCGGGCTCATCTCATTTACAGATGGGGCGACTAGGGGCTGCAGTGGTTAGACACTGAGTTAGGCAGACTTGAGTTTAAATCCAGTCTTTGACACATTCTCTCTCTTTTTTTAACCCTTCCCTTCTGTCTTAGAATCAGTACTAAGTGGGGGCAGCTGGGTAGCTCAGTGGATTCAGAACCAGGCCTAGAGATGGGAAGTTCTGGGTTCAAATCTGGCCTTGGACACTTCCCAGCTGTGTGACCCTGGGCAAGTCACTTGACCCCCCTTGCCTAGCCCTTACCGCTCTTCTGCCTTGGAGCCAATGTACAGTATTGACTCCAAGATGGAAGGTGAGGGTTAAAAAAAAATCAGTACTAAGTATTGGCTCCAAGGCAGAGTTGCTTAACCTCTATGTGCCTCTGTTCCCTCAAGTGTAAAAGGGGGATAATACCAGCACCTACCTCCCATAATCGTTCTGAGGATTAAATGAGATAACCTCTGTCAAATGCTTAAAGACACATTTTAGCACTGGGGCCCAAAAGATCAGTTTTACAAGTAAAAGTCGTAAACAATATGCTTATCTGCACAACCGAGTCAGCCACTGGACAGAGGCGCTCAAGTGACCTCGGGCTGTGTGGAGGGGCAAAGCTTTTAAAGGAGCTGACGGCTTTCCTCTGTGAACTTTGTTCTGGGCAGGCTCGTCTGGGGCGTGGTGTCCCCTTCTGGAGCTCGGGATCGAAGAATATTGATCATCTGAGCCAGGGGTTCCCAAACTTTTTTGGCCTACCGCCCCCTTTCCAGAAAAAAATATTCCTTAGCCCCCTGGAAATTAATTAAAAAAAATTTTTAATAGCAATTAATAGGAAAGATAAATGCACCTGTGGTTGTCACTGCTCCCCTGGATGGCTGCAGCACCCACCAGGGGGCGGTGGTGCCCACTTTGGGAATCACTGAGAGTCATGGAGAGAAAGGCATTCAGGGCAGCGAAGAGTCTTGAGTGCATGACACATCGTGAAAGGGAGCCAGGCTGGAGAAACATGGACTCAGGTGGACCAGGAGAGCCGACTTCAAGGATCTGCCCAGCCGCCACATGGAGGAAGGGTCAGCTTTGCTCTGCCTGCCCTCCAATGGAGAAAGGCTGTGAAGAGGCCAAGTTGGAGAAAACTTCCAGCCCTGAGAGCTCTCCCAAAGTGACTGAGCCGCCGAGAGAGCGGAGCATCTCTAAGCAGAGGCAGGGCAATGCCAGGCACATAATATCGGGCGTTCCTTTGGTATGGAATTGGACCAGCGGGTCACGGAGGTCTCTTCCAGCCCTTAAAATCTGGGATTCTGTGAATCATGTATCACCGAGATCCTGGAAGAATGGAAATGGCAAAACGGAAAGAACTGTAGGGTGAGTGTGGCCAGAGTCAATGGAGTCCACTGCCACCAGTCTGGGTGAGCAATGGGGGTGTGAAGATGAGCAGAGGAGGGAGAGGGCAGTAAGTGCCCTGCCTTTGGTAGGTCAGGAGGACCCCCTCCCCGCAGGCTCTGGGGGCTGTTAGCTTGGGAATTTGTTCAAAGCGAAGCGTCCAACTCCCAGAGGCGTGCCTTCCGATGAGATGTCATTGGGAGGCGGTCAGCAAGGGAAATAAGAATAGAATGCAACACAGATGATGCCAGTTTGTGGATTTCTAAATCAACCTGCTGCTGGCAGGGCTGAATTTTGGAGTGTGACCCCTGGCAGGGATCCTCCCCGACGCCCATCCTCTCAGGCTTTTCAAAGCTTAGCCTGGGACTTGAACTACAGGTAGAAGAAACACTTTCAAACATGATTTCCTCACCAGCGCCGTCACTACGGCCAATTGGAGTCATGCCTCTGCCTGCCTGGGGCCTCCTCGTGGCCAATGCTCCTACATGGCCGGCCTGGCTTGTGACTCATGCCCCATGAAGCTCCTGACCTCCTGGCCCACTTCTCTGAGGGACCTGCCCCTCCCCTGGGAATCACAGCCGGGCCTCATTCCAGCACACCTTTGCGGTCCAGGGGCAGCACCCGGTGGATGGAGAGCCGCTACAGAACCAGCGGGGCCCAGTTCTGGTTCTGCCTCCGCTGCCTACTTCTGGGCTGCGTGACCCGGGACACCCCAGTCCCTACTGGAGAGCCCAAATCTTCCAAAAAAAGAAGGCAACAGAAAGCAAACAGGGACACGTTGGGAGGGGACAGGGCGTACCTGCTCAGGTGTGGCTTAGTTCTTAACTGGCCTCTAGCTCAGGGGAGGCTTCCGGAGGCTACTGGGCAGGCCCGCAGCCCTTCTCTCCCTGGAAAGCCACAGTGAGGGGAAAGCACCCCCTTTCAGCCTTCCCTGGAAGTGCCCCTCCCAGCTTACCTCTGGAGGACGTGGGGCTTGCGCCTCACCTCCCAGGGGTTGGGGGCTTCTCGAGTTTGTTCCATTCGATTGGAGGGCTTTGGGTCTTCCCTCAAGTCTCACACTGGGCTCTCCAAAGCCAGCCTTCCTAGCCCTGTGATTACTGTGTCCCAGGAACCCTTCCCATACCGGAACCTGGCTGGCTGGCTGCCACAGGAGGCAGGAGGAATATTCTCCTGCTGCTGCTAGGAGTTGTTTGGAATGTGAAGTTTGGGCAATAAGTCAGTGCATTTCTAGGGGAGAAAAACCTCGGAGACAGACCTCTATCTGCTTTAGCTTCCCCCCATCTGTAAAATGGGGATAAGAATAGCATTTACTTCCCAGGGTTGTTATGTGCTTCATAAACTTTTAAGCACTACATAAATGTTAGCCAGTATCTTTCTATATAATATTGTCTTGGCCACATTTCCTCCAGGCATCACCAAGGAAGAGGGGAGATAAGCACTTATTAAGCACCTACTATATACCAGGCAATTTTACAAATATCTCGTTTGATCCTTACAACAACTCTGGGAGTTAGAAGATTATTATTGTCATCCCCATTGTATAGTTGAGGAAACTGAGGCAAGCAGAGGTGAAGTGACTTGTTCAGGGTCACACAGCCAGTAAGTGTCTGAAATTAGATTTGAGCTCAGATGTTACTGATTCCAGGCCTAGCCCTCCAGGCACGGTGGTGCCTGCTTCCAGGATATCCATTTCTCAACTCTTCATTGCAATTCCCATCCCATCTAACTTTGCTCTGATGTCAGGACGGGTGGAGGGGCTTGATATGAGTCATAGACCCATTTTTCCCATCCTAAAGGATTATGGGAAGAGGAGAAGCCATATGAATACGGGTGCCTTTCCTCAGGATACTAGGGAAGTCCATGCATTGAGAGTCTTCTTCTCTTTTTGTTTTTAAACATTTACTTTGACTCTTAAGCCAGTGAAAATGTGACCAAGCCAGTAACCATCAGGATGGCCCCTATACCCAGCATTCTCCTCTGAGGCAGGAAAGATCAACAGGTGGGCATGGTCAGAAGGGGAAAAGGGATGTGTTCAAGCCAGGGACACTTTGTTTTGGATGTGAGGGCTCAGAACTACAATGGAAAGTCATTATTAGTTCATGTTACAACTGCCCCAGGGAAGAAGGAAGGATTTTTCCAGGTTTCTCTGGTCCTTGCCTTAGTCCTAGTGCTGGACCCCAGGAGCTGGGCTGGGAGGGAGACAGAGCGTCTTGTCTTCTCTTTGTCCCTCTGGGCTTGGCTGAAGAGGAAAGCCAAGGGAGGAGAGACCTAGCAGGTGGTCAGTCAGT
The DNA here is from genome assembly GCF_016433145.1 of Gracilinanus agilis. Lineage (NCBI taxonomy): Eukaryota > Metazoa > Chordata > Mammalia > Didelphimorphia > Didelphidae > Gracilinanus > Gracilinanus agilis. Next base: position 15,271,043 of record NC_058135.1, on the reverse strand, counting down.
AAGAGGGTTTTCAGGGATGAGGCCAGGGATGGAGCTCTCACCTGCTGGGTCAGTTCTTCTCTCCAACCACAGGGCCAAGAGGAGCTGGCCCTTCTAGCCCAGCGTGGCTGGGTCAAACCTCCTGCATTGTTTCCTGCTAATTGATATCTTCCCTGCCTCCCTTGAACTGAGGAGGAGAGCCCCCCCCCCCACCAATTCTTTGTAATGTGCGACCAAACAGTTGAACCTCCTTCTTTCCTATATGAAGACATGGAGACCTAGAAAGTGGAAGGACCTACTGAAATCACCCACCTAGGACTCCAGACTGTTTTGGGAAACCCATTCCTTTTTAGATGGGACACACAGAAAACCAACCTGCTTCCCCTCAAGTGAAGTCTTCCTAAAACAGAGCATCATAGAACAATAAGACATCTTTCTGGTTTCTTATTAAAAGTCTCTTTCTTTTTATTATTACCTTCAGAGAAAAACAGGCACTCACCAATGTCCAAGGAAAAACAGAGAAAAGGATCATTTCTACATGAAACTAGGAAGTCTGGGACAGAGTTTTTTATTTTGTTAACGTGTGGACCAACTTTAAGATGATAGTAAAAGACCTGCCCTGTTATCTGGACCCCCTTCTGGAAACAGGGCCCCCACAAGCCTCTGGGCAATGGGCTTTTGGTGGAAACATCAGGGTTTGGGGTCCTTCTTCATATAAGGCAATGTGACTGAGCAGGCTTGTGTGTGCCCATGCTTTCTCTCTCACACACTCATACATATGCACAAATACTCCACTCCTCATCCCAGCATGTTCCTGAATTTAGCTGCAGTGCTGGAAGCCTAAAAATACCCACATCTTTCCTTGGAGCACTAGAATTAACCCTTGTTTATAGATTGCATGGATTGTTTCCATTCTTTGGGGTCTGATGCTGTTCAGTCTGAAGCCTCAGCTTTGCTTCTTATCTCCCTGAATCGGAGTCCATTGACCGCAGCTCCTGCCACAGCCCAGTGGATGAAAGACACCATGTGCTAAGGGGGCCAAGAAGAAACTGCTCACCAAGTCCCCCTCTCCTCAATCCATGTATGGCAAGAGCCAGGGTGGATGCCAAGGATGCCTTGGATGCTGGAATCCAAGCCAGTGAACCTGCCCCAAGAATGGCATATAGACAGATGGATGGATGGATGGATGGATGGAAGGTGTGATGTGAGGAGCTCTGAACTGGCCAGCAGCCCTTGTCTTCTGGGCTGGGGAGGGACCTTAGAGTGAATCCATCTAATGCTTTTGAGAGGAGCAAAGGGGAGGCCCTACTCCATCATTTTTAGATAGACTCTTGACCTCCGAATCACAGGTTCTGAGTGAGAGGAGATCCCATAGACTTTTTAAAAAATTTGAATATTTTATTTTTTTTAGAAAAATTTTCCATGGTTACATGTTTGTACTTTCCCCTTCCCCCCACTCACTCCCCCCCATAACCTACATGCATTTCCACTGGTTTTAACTTATGTCATCAATCAAGACCTATTTCCATATTATTGATAGTTGCATTGGTGTGGTCGTTTTGAGTCTACATCCCCAATCATGTCCGCATCAACCCATGTGTTCAAGCAGTTGTTTTTCTTCTGTTTCCACTCCTGTAGTCCTTCCTCTGAATGTGGGTAGCATCTTTACCATAAATCCCTCAGAGTTGTCTTGTGTCATTGCATTGCTGCTAGTACAGAAGTCCATTACATTCGATTGTACCACAGTGTATCAGTCTCTGTGTACAATGTTCTTCTGGCTCTGCTCCTTTCACTCTGCATCAATTCCTGGAGGTCTTTCCAGTTCACATGGAATTCCTCCAGTTTATTATTCCTTTGAGCGCAATAGTATTCCATCACCAGCATATACCACAATTTGTTCAGCCATTCCTCAACTGAAGGACATACCCTCATTTTCCAGTTTTTTGCCACCACAAAAAGCGCAGCTATAAATATTTTTGTAAAAGTCTGTTTATCTATGATCTCTTTGGGGTACAAACCCAGCAATGCTATCCCATAGACTTTTAATGCAAGCCACTCTGGACAGAGAATCCCCTTTATGACAACCTGGGCCAGAAGGGATCTCTAGCCTCCACTTGGATGCCTCCTAAGATAATCCATTCTCCTCTTACATAGCTACTCATTAGGAAGTTGTTCCTCATCTCAAGCATTGTGGCCTCATTCATTTTGAAGTTTGCATGTCAGGTCAGATGTGTTTTTTTGGGGAATAGTAATAATAATAACAGTAACTGCAAGGTTTTATGTAGCCCTTTAAAGTTTTCAAAGCACTTTTACAAACCTGATCTCATTTGGCTTTTATAATAATCCTAGAAGGTTATTATTATTCTCATTTTACAGATGAGGAAACTGAGGCACAAGGAGGTTAAAGACTTAGCACAGGGTCACACATCTAATAAGTGACTGAGGCCAGATTTGAAGCCAGGCCTTGGACTCTAGGCCTTTGCAAACCAACATGCTACGGGTAGATATGTTCAAGGTAAGCTGGAAATTCACTGTTTGTATATGCAGCAGGTGTCCATGAGGTCGTCCTGCCAGAGCCGAGGTGCAGGAACCTTCCGGTCAGTTCTGAGAGAAGAAGGTGGTGGTGAGGGGCCCACCACGGGCCTTGTCCTGTGATCTGAGCTGGGGAGGGAGAGGGGAGAGGCTAACTGGAGTCAGAAAATGTCCAGAAACCAAAAGACCATTTGGAGGGCGGAGAGGAGGCTTCAGAGGCGCCCCCCAAGGAGACGGGCACGGGATGAAATGTGTGGTTGCAGAGGAGGGAAGGGCCATGACTGAAGTTCTCCCATTTGGCCTGGCCCCAGCAGCTGTCTTGCTGAAAGCCAGGCCCAGCAGGTGCTTCGAGAGGCTATGGGGCCACAGAGGCCACAAACCTCCACCCTATTGGAAGCCACACTGGCTGGGGGATAGCCCTGAGAGGTCACATGAACACAATGGCATCTCTCCCTGCCCTGTCTGTGGCAAACACTCAGCAGGGCAATGGGGTGCTGGGCTCCCCTTTCCTACATGTAACCCCACCCTGGGATATTCCCCTAAACTTGTACTCACCCCAGCTCGTTATGTCTCCACAAAAGACTCCCCCCACACCTTTCTTTTCTTTTTTTAAACCCTTACCTTTTGTTTTAAAATCAATAGGGTCCCAAGGCACAAGGGGGTAAGGGCTAGGCAGTTGAGGGTCAAGTGACTCGCCCAGGGTCTCCCAGCTAAGAAGCGTCTGAGACCACATTTGAAGCTAGATCCTCCCGTCTCCAGGCCTGGCACCTAACTGCCCTTCATTTAGTTCTTAACAAAGACATTTACTCAAGTGACCTGGCAAGAGCACTTTTTTTTTTAAATTTGGATTTTTTATTTTAATATCAAATTTCCATATAAGTTTTCCTAAGTCATATGATCTATTGTTGATTTTTGTAAGCGAACAATCTTATAGAACCCAAAATCCTAAACATATACCCAAATAAACAAATGATAAATCCTATGCTGTCATCTGCATTTTGACTCCCGTGGTTCTGTCTCTGGAAGTGGAGAGCATTCTTTGCCAAAAGTCCCTCAAAATTGTCCTCGATCATTGCATTGCTGACAATAGCTAAGCTTACCACATTTGATCATTCTACAATATTGCTATTTCTCTGTACAATGTTTTCCTGGTTCTGCTTACTTCACTCTGCATCAGTTCATGCCAGTCTTTCCAGCTCTTTCCAAAGTCATTCTTTTTATCATTCCTTATAGAAGAATAGTGCCTCTTTAATGGTCTTCCAGTTCTAAAGAATCCTCCTGTTGGATAGGTCATTCTGCTATAATGTAGGTCAATCTATCACATTTACTGGCTCCTTTTCCAGTGGGTAGCTGTAATCTCGGCTACCTCTAGCCTCAAGCTCTGAGGAGTGCTTCTGTGATCTTTTATCTAGGCTGCTTGGGACCCTTACCCTAAATTTGGCAGAAGCTTCTTAGCTCTGCTCCCTCAGGGACTTGACTCTGGGGTTTGTCACCTAAACAGGAAGTGGCAAAGGTAGAGCATCTCTTTTCTGGACTAGGGTCAGGGCTGGGTTCTCTCAGTAATGGACCTTAGTCTAACTTATGGCAACCATCCAATACATTTCTCAAATCTTCTCCACTATTCAAATGAGAAGCTAGGGGAAAGAGCCTTTTCATATGCAGTTGAGGCCCTTATAGCCTCAGATTCTGGAAAGGAGGTAGAACAATTCAGGTATAACAGAAGGGTTTTGTCCTTCCATCTGGGCTGGCCTGACTTTGCCATTTCCATGCTAGTTTATGTTCAATTCTGGAACAAAATTAGATACTCTGTAGGTCATTCAATAATCAAGAAAAAAGAGGTTGATTGAGCCATGGCAGAGGGATCCTATTCCATGAAGATGTACCATCTTTAGGGCCCCTTTGCAGATGACATGCTATGACACATAATGATGTTAAACATCAGAATTCAAGCTTCTTCTTTTTTTTAGCACATGGGCCACAATAGAGTGGCATAGAGTACATTGATTAAAAGTTAGTCAAAAAGTCAATAATCAGATAATGGCACCATTATCAATGGCCTTGAGCTGAGGAAGTTTATCTTTCTTTTTTTAAAATATTTATTAGCTACGGCAGGGGGAGGGGGGTGAGTCGGGGGATGGAGGGGGGTGAAGGGGGTGAAGGGTAAAGTAAAAACATGACATGTAACCAGGGAAATTTTTTCTAAAAATAAAAAANGAGTTGGGGAGTTGGGGAATGGGGGGTGAAGGGGGTGAAGGGTAAAGTAAAAACATGACATGTAACCAGGGAAATTTTTTCTAAAAATAAAAAATTATTTTAAAAAATATTTATTAATATCTATTTTTTAGAAAAGTTAACATGGTTACATAATTCATGCTCTTACTTTCCCCTTCACCCCCCGAGCTTCCCCCACCATGGCAAATGCACATTTCCACTGGTTTTAACATGTGTCATTGATCAAGACCTATTTCCAAACTGTTGATAGTTGCATTGGTGTGGTAGTTTCGAGTCTACATCCCCAATCATGTCCGCCTCAACCCATGTGTTCAAGCAGTTGTTCTTCTGTTTCCACTCCTGCAGATCTTCCTCTGAATGTGGGTAGCGTTCTTTACCATAAATCCCTCAGAACTGTCCTGGGTCATTGCATTGCTGCTAGTACAGAACACCATTACATTTGATTTTACCACAGTGTATCAGTCTCTGTGTACAATGTTCTTCTGGCTCTGCTCCTTTCACTCTGCATCAGTTCCTGGAGGTAGAAGTTTATCTTTCAAATGCAATATCCTAGCATCCTAGCCTCAAGCCAAGGTCAACTTTGGTCCAAAATATGACACTTTCCCGAGTGTTCTTTATTAAATAAAACCCTAGATCCCTGGAGTCAATTTAATATGGTAGCAATGAGTGACAGGGAAATAATGGACAGTTACCAGATCAAGTGTGATCATGAGATGGGAAGGTCCTGGAATCTTAAGAGCACAGACATTCTTAGAGCAGACAGAGTCACCCTGGTGGTCATCTACTCCAACTCACATCCAAAGGACTGATGAGTTTTGGAGCAACTTGACTTCATTAAAAGAAGTCCTACTATTCAAGGAGGAAAATAATGAGATCTTGGAATTATAGTATTTCAGAACCATCATCTCAGTCAGTCAGTTGGTCAATAAACATTTATTAAGCACTTAATTTGTGTCAGGCATATTTGTTGGGGATCCAAAAAAGGCCCCTGCCCTCAAGGAGCTCACAATCTAATGAGAGAAGACAACACACAAATGAAGCTGAAAAGGTTCTGGAAAGGGAAAGGGGAAGTATTCTGTATGCGGGCCATGATGGAGAAGTCCAAAGAAGTCCAAAATCCATGTAGCTGGTGGGAAATGGGGAGCACTTTTTAAGTGCTCTTAAAAAGAGGCCATGTCCTGTCCTCCAATCAGAGGGTCCACTCAAAGGGGCAGAGGGGACCAATGAGATGTGAGGGCCAGGCAGATTCATTTTCACAGGAAAATGAGATTTCCCAATAATGAGTTTCCTGGGGAAGGAAGACATGATGGAGAGGAATAAAGTGGTCCTAAGTAGCATAATTTGTGGGAAATAAGGATGGCGAGAAATTCACCCAACTCCCCTATTTTTATAGAGGAAGAAATTGAGGGTCGAGAGAGGGGAAGATGCTTGAAAGCTAAAAACCAATCAAAAGCATATTATTAAGTGCTTTCTCAGTATGTGCCAGGCACTGTCCTAAGTATTGGGAATACAAAGAAAAAAAAAAGCAAAAGTGGTACCTACCCTCAAGGAGTTTACATTCTAATAGAAAACACAACAGGTACAAACTACTGTGCACAAGAGAGAGACAAAGAAGGTGCAATGTAATCTTAGAGGGGAAGCCACTAGCACTTGAGGAGCCCAAGAAAAGTTTCCTGAAGGAGCTTAAACTTGACCTGAGTCTTGAAGGTAGTCAGAGATTCTAAGAAGCAATGGTAAGGAGAGGAATAGAATTCTAGACCAGAGGAGCAGCTAGGACAAAGACATGGAGATGGGGGCTGAAGTGTCATGTGTGAGGAATAGCTAGTGCTGCTCATAACGTATGGAGAGAGGTGGAGTGGGAAGGGTGAGGAGAAAAAATACATGTTTGTTCATTTTTTACAAAGTTAAATAAAAATTTAAAAACAAGAAACATCATATTGTGGAATCCAGTCTACTTATTCCTTTTGCTGGTTATGATTTGCCTAGAGTTTAGTTTAGCAACTGGGCGAAGAAAACTTTCTTTAGGTGGTTTCTATCCGTTTAATGAATCAAAACATCATTTATACCAGGCTGAGCAGGAAGAGGGAGCTTTAGGTATTACAGAGCTCAGAATTTCTTCTAGAAAAGGAATTTTCTTTTCCTCAACTTTTGTTTCCCTAATGAACAAGCATTTGTTTTCTTCTAACCTCCAACTCCTTTCTCTTTGTTAAAAAAGGAGAGGAAATGCTTCCGGGTTAAGATGGTGGCAGAGTAAAAAGCAGCTCTTAAACTCTCCTGACAAAAACATACAGGACTCCTCAAGGGGACATAAAAACAAATCCAGACGAACGGAGGGACCCCACAACAGGGTGCAGTGTGGAAGGTACGTGGAATCGGGGCATTTCCATGCTATAAAGGGGTGAAACAGCTCTCACTAAATCGCTGGCTGAGCAACTCCCCCCCACACCACCTACAGTACCAAAGCCAGCGCAAAAGAAGTAGAGCAAGTTTGGGGCACCCATTGAGTCATTGGCAGCTCCAGGGCCTGCTCCTGAGAGCAGCAAGACTTAAGACCCCAAAAGGCTAAAGAACACGCGTGCACGGACATTGAGCGCTGACACTGAGCGCAGGCGCGGGTGGAGGCAGACGCAGGTGCGAGCGAAGGCTCTGAAACCTTGAGTGGGGAACCAGTGCAGACGGGTATACGACTGTAGAAGCAGCACCCTGAGACTTGTAAAGGAGCCTCCAGCGGAGGATCAAGCAAGGGGGACCACCGGGAGGCTTGACCTTGAGAACAACCAGACCTGAGACCTCAGGAGACCAAAGAGTGCAGACAGACCCTAAGCGCGAGGATAAAGCTGAGAAGGGCCTGGGCTAACAATGGCAACCCAGAATCAGGAAGCCCAGAAGAGAACGATTAACAAGAAGAAGAAATCTTTAACATGCAACAACTTTTACACAGAGAAAATCCAGACAACAGAGCAAACAGAAGAGGAGAACAAACAAGCAATCACATCCAGACCCTCCCAAAATAATGAAAACTGGTCATAAGCTCTTGAAGAGTTCAAATCTGAGATGATGAGAAAGTAGGAAAAGATTTGGCTAGAGAAAGGGAAATAGCTCAAAAGGAAATCAGGCAAGAAAATAACACTTTAAAAGGCAGAATTTTGCAATTGGAAAGTGAGGCTCAGAAATCAAATGAACTGATAAGCAAATTGAACACCAGAAATGACCAGATTGAAAAGGAAAACCAAAAGATTATAGCCGAAAACCAGTCCCTAAAGGCTAGAATTGAGCAATTAGAAGCCATTGATCTCTCAAGAGAGCAAGAGCAAATAAAACAAAGTCAAAAGACTGATAAAAATAGAAGGAAACATGAAATATCTCAATTAGAAAGTGACAGATCAAGAAAACCGGTCTAGAAGAGACAATATGAGAATCATTGGTCTTCCTGAAAAAGCAGAAATTAATAGAAATTTGGACTCCATACTAAAAGAAATTATTCAGCAAAATTGCCCTGAAGTTCTACAACAAGAGGGCAATATAGACATTGAAAGGATCCATAGATCACCCTCTACACTAGACCCAGAAAAGACAACCCCCAGGAATATAATAGCCAAATTCAAGAGCTTCCAAGTAAGAGAAAAAATCTTACAAAAAGCCAGAAAGAGACAATTCAGATATCAAGGAGCACCAATCGGGATCACACAGGATCTGGCAGCCTCCACACTAAAAGATCGCAAGGCTTGGAATATGATATTCAGAAAGGCAAGAGAACTGGATCTTCAACCACGGATCAACTACCCATCAAAACTGACTATATACTTCCAGGGGAAAGTATGGGCTTTCAACGAGATAGAAGATTTCCAAGTATTTGCACAGAAAAGACCAGGACTAAATAGAAAGTTTGATATCCAACCACAAAAATCGAGAGAAACCTAAAAAGGTAAATAAGAAACAAAGGGGAAAGAAAGAAAACTCATATTTTTTAAATTTCCCTCTTTAAGGACTTCAATAAGATCTAATTATCTGTATTCTTATGTGGAGAAATGCTATGTATAATTCTCTGTAGTGAACTCTATTCACTATTATAGTAATCAGAAGAATAATTCATAGGGAGAGGTTAGAATACTAAATGGTCTAAGATGATATGGGGGGTGGGAAAGAGGGGGGTGAATAGTAGGGGACACCAAGAGAAACTTGATTGAATAAGAAAAATAGGATATTCTATTACACACAAAGAGGGCATGGGAAGGGGAAGGGACAAATACAATTATAAGAAGGAGAGGAAGAGAGCATTAAGAGGTAATATTTACACCTTACTCTCAGTGTAATTAACCCTGAGAGGGAAGAATAGTTATATCCATTGGGATATAACACTCTATCTAACCCTACTGAGAAAGTCAGAAGGGATAAACCAAGGGGAGCAGGGGAGTGGGGAGGTCAAAAAAGGGAGGGGAGAAGAAGGGGGAGGAAATTCATTAGGCCTTTAAAAATAAAAAGAGGGGAATAATAAGGGAGGGGGTAGAAAGGGAAGTAAATCAAGGGAGGGGATAAGGGTTACCAGCTTAAAGCAAACCACTGGTTTAAAAGGAAATAGTGTAAGAAGAAGATGTAGAACTAGGGGAGGATACAAAAATGTCAGCTAATGCACAACTGATAATTATAACTCTGAATGTGAATGGGATGAACTCTCTCATAAAATGGAAGCAAATAGCAGAGTGGATCAGAAACCAAAATCCTACCATATGTTGTCTACAAGAAACACATATGAGGCGGGTGGACGTACACAAGTTTAAGGTTAAGGGCTTGAGCAAAATCTTTTGGGCATCAAATGAGAAAAAGAAGGCAGGAGTGGCTATTATGATTTCTGACAAAGCCAAAGTAAAAATAGATATGATTAAAAAAGGCAGAGAAGGTCATTAGATCCTGATTAAAGGAAGTATAGACAATGAGGAAATAACATTGCTCAATATGTATGCGCCAAGTGGCATAGCATCCAAATTCATAAAGGAGAAAATGGAAGAGCTCAAGAAGGAAATAGATAGTAAAACCATAATAGTGGGAGATCTAAATATTCCTCTTTCAGATCTAGATAAATCAAACCAAAAAATAAATAAGAAAGAGGTAAGAGAGGTGAATGAAGTCCTAGAAAAATTAGATTTAATTGATATGTGGAGAAAAATAAATAGGGACAAAAAGGAATACACCTTCTTTTCAGCTGCACATGGTACATTCACAAAGATTGACCATGTAATAGGGCATAGAAACATTGCGAACAAATGCAAAAGAGCAGAAATAATAAATGTAACCTTCTCAGATCATAATGCAATAAAAATAATCATTAGTAAGGGCACCTGGACAGGCAAATCAAAAACTAATTGGAAATTAAATAATATGATTCTCCAAAACCAGTTAGTCAAAGAAGAAATCACAGAAACAATCAACAATTTCATTGAAGAGAATGACAATGATGAGACATCCTACCAAAGTCTGTGGGATGCAGCCAAGGCAGTACTCAGGGGGAAATTAATATCATTGAGTGCATATATTAACAAATTAGGAAGGGCAGAGGTTAACGAATTGGGCATGCAACTTAAAAAACTAGAAAGCGAGCAAATTGAAAATCCCCAGATGAAAACTAAATTAGAAATACTAAAAATCAAGGGAGAAATTAATAAAATCAAAAGTAAAAGAACTATTGAATTAATAAATAAGACTAGAAGCTGGTATTTTGAAAAAACAGATAAAATAGACAAAGTACTGGTCAATCTAATAAAAAAGGAAAGAAGAAAACCAAATTGACAGTATCAAAGATGAAAAGGGAGACTCACCTCTAATGAAGGGGAAATGAAGGCAATCATTAAGAACTATTTTGCCCAGTTATATGGCAATAAATATAACAATCTAGGAAATATGGATGAATACTTACAAAAATATAAATTGCCTAGATTAACAGCAGAAGAAATAGAATACCTAAATAATCCCATATCAGAAAAAGAAATTGAACAAGGCATCAAAGAACTCCCTAAGAAAAAATCACCATGGCCTAATAGATTCACAAGTGAATTCTTTCTGACATTCAAAGAGCAACTAATCCCATACTATACAAATTATTTGATATAATAAGCAAAGAAGGAGTCCTACCAAATTCCTTTTATGACACAAATATGGTACTGATTCCAAAGCCAGGGAGACCAAAAACAGAGAAAGAAAACTACAGACCAATCTCCCTAATGAACATAGATGCAAAAATCTTAAATAGAATACTAGCAAAGAGACTCCAGCAAGTAATCAAGAAGATCATCCACCATGATCAGGTGGGATTTATACCAGGAATGCAAGGATGGTTCAATATTAGAAAAACCATCCACATAATTGACCATATCAACAATCTAACAAACAAAAATCACATGATTATCTCAATAGATGCTGAAAAAGCCTTTGACAAAATACAGCATCCATTCCTATTAAAAACACTGAAAAGTATAGGAATAGAAGGACCTTTCCTAAAAATAATAAACAGTATATACCTAAAACCATCAACAAGCATCATATACTATGGGGATAAATTAGAAGCCTTCCCAATAAGATCAGAAGTGAAACAAGGATGCCCATTATCACCTCTATTATTCAACATTGTACTAAAAACACCAGCAGTAGCAATTACAGAAGGAAAAGAAATTGAAGGTATCAAAATAGGCAACGAGGAGACTAAGCTATCACTCTTTGCAGATGATATGATGGTATACTTAAAAAATCCTAGAGAATCAACTAAGAAGCTTGTAGAAATAATCAACAACTTAAGCAGAGTTGCAGGATACAAAATAAATGCACATAAATCATCAGCATTTGTATATATTTCCAACACATTAGAGCAGCAAGAGGTAGAAAGAGAAACACCATTTAAAATCACCCTAGGCAATATAAAATACTTAGGAATCCATTTGCCAAGACAAACACAGGAATTATACCAACACAACTACAAAATTCTTTCCACACAATTAAAACTAGATCTAAACAATTGGGAAAACATTGATTGCTCATGGGTAGCACGAGCTAACATAATAAAAATGACCATTCTACCCAAATTAATTTACCTATTTAGCACCATACCTATCAAACTACCTATCAAACTTCTTTACTGAATTAGGAAAAACGATAACAAAGTTCATTTGGAATAACAAAAGATCAAGAATATCAAGGGAAATAATGAAAAAAAATGTGAAGGAAGGGGGCCTAGCAGTACTAGATATTAAACTGTACTATAAAGCAGCAGTCATCAAAACAATATGGTACTGGCTAAGAGACAGAAGGGAGGATCAGTGGAATAGACTTGGGGTAAATGACATCAGCAAGACAGTGTATGATAAATCCAAAGAGTCCAACTTCTGGGACATGAATCCACTATTTGACAAAAACTGCTGGGAAATTTGGAAAACAATATGGGAGAGATTAGGTTTAGATCAACATTTCACACCCTACACCAAGATAAATTCAGAATGGGTGAAATGACTTGAATATAAAGAGGGAAGCTATAAATAAGTGAACACAGAATAGTATACTTGTCAGATCTCTGTGAAAGGAAAGATTTTAAAACCAAGCAAGAGTTAGAGAAAATTACAAAATGTAAATTAAATGGTTTTGATTATATTAAACTAAAAGGCTTTTGTACAAACAAAAACAATGCAGCCAAAATCCGAAGGGAAATAACAAATTGGGAAAAGATCTTTATAACAAAAAATTCTGACAGGGGTCTAATTACTCAGATATACAAGGAGTTAAATCAATTGTATAAAAAATCAAGCCATTCCCCAAATGATAAATGGGCAAGAGACATGAATAGGCAATTTTCAGATAAAGAAATCAAAAATATCAATAAGCACATGAGAAAGTGTTCTAAATCTCTAATAATCAGAGAAATGTAAATCAAAACAACTCTGAGGTATCACCTCACACATAGCAGGTTGGCTAAAATGAAACAAGGGGAGAGTAATGAATGTTGGGGGGGATGTGGCCAAATTGGGACATTAATGCATTGCTGGTGGAGTTGTGAGCTGATCCAACCATTCTGGTTGGCAATTTGGTACTATGCTCAAAGGTCTATAAAAGAATGGCTGCCCTTTGATCCAGCTATACCATTGTTGGGTTTGTACCCCAAAGAGATCATAGATAAATAGACTTGCATGAAAATATTTATAGCTGTGCTTTTTGTGGTGGGAAAAAACTGGAAAAGGAGGGTATGTCCTTCAATTGGGGAATGACTGAACAAATTGTGGTATATGCTGGTGATGGAATACTATTGTGCTCAAAGGAATAATAAACTGGAGGAATTCCATGTGAACTGGAAAGAACTCCAGGAATTGATGCAGAGCGAAAGGAGCAGAGCCAGAAGAACACTGTACACAGAGACTGATATACTGTGGTAAAATCGAATGTAATGGACTTCTGTACCAGCAGCAATGCAATGACACAGGACAGTTCTGAGGATTTATGGAAAAGAACGCTACCCACATTCAGAGGAAGGACTGTAGGAGAGGAAACATATAAGAAAAACAACTGCTTGAACACATGGGTTGAGGAGGACATGATTGGGGATGTGGATTCAAAACTACCACACCAATGCAACTAACAACAATTTGGAAATAGGTCTTGATCAATGACACATGTTAAAACCAGTGGAAATGTGCATCAGCCATGGGTGGGGGGTGAAGGGAAAAGTGGGAGTATGAATCAGGTAACCATGTTAAAAATGAATATTAATAAATGGTTAAAAAAAGGAGGGGAAAAAGAAGATCAAATCCTTGCCACAAATATGCCAAATCAGGGAGAATAAATTCCTACATTGGCCCAATCCAAAAATGTATGTAGTTTTCAGGACCCTGAACTCTCTATAAGGAGGTAGGTGATGATGCATCTCCATCCTCTAGAATTGAAGTTGGTCATTGTTGATCAGAGTTCTTAAGTAATTCAGCACTTTGCCTTTACATCATTGTCATTTATATAAATGATTCAGATCTGTGGATAGGGAAAGAGTTGGTGGCCTAATGTGAGTTAGAGAGGATTGCAGAAGAAAAAAATGGACAAATTTTATTCAAAATTTAAAAAGTTTTTACACAAACAAAAGCTGTGAGGCTAAAATTTGCCTGGGAAAGAAATCTTTGCTGCAAGTTTTTCTTGTAACAGATTCATTTCTAAGATATACTAGGAATTAATTAAAATTCACAAGAATAAGAGCATTTCCCCAGCTGATAAATGGCCAAAGGATATTAATCAGGCATTTTCAAAGGAAGAAATCCAAGTTATAACTAACATGAAAAAATGCTCCCAATTACTAATAATTAGATCCATATAAATTAGACACAGACTTTCTCATAATTTCTAGGTATCCGGCCACAAAACAGTGGCAGTTTCAGAGGAACAAGAGCATGAACTTGAGAGCATGAAGGGCTACCTAAGGATCATTTATATTATCCTAGCTTTACCAGCTGGACATGATCTTCCTGGACATAGTATACAATTTGTAGGAAAAAATGGGAAGAAAATAAGAGTGCAAAGATTTTTGTCTGCCTCAAGGAACATGGAAAGGATTTAAAAACAGAAGTAGCTAAGTTGGTTTCTAAAACAAGAAGTGGGATGAGGTAGCTAGATGGTTCAGTGGATAGAGTGCCCATCCTGGGTTCAAATATGAACTCAGATGTTTCTTAGCTGTGTGACCCTGGGCAATTCACCTAATCCCAATTACCCAACCCTTATCACTCTTCCCACCCCACTTAATTCAAAGATATTTTATTTTCCCAATTACATGTAATATTAATTTTCAACATATGTTTTCCAAAATTATAAGACCCAAACTGTTTCCCTTCCTCCTTTCCCTCCCCCCTCTCAGAGATGGAATGCAATTTGATCTGGGCCATACATATATTATCATGCAAAACACACTTCCATATTGGACATTGTTGTAAAAGAACACTCATACAAGCAGCTCCCCTACTCCCCAACCCCCCTACCAAAAAAAGGTACATAAACTAATTCGAAGGATGGTATGCTTTAATCTGTATTCAACTTCAAGACTTCTTTCTCTGGTGGTGGATAGCATTCCCCATCATAAATCCTACAGAGTTGTCCCAGATCGTTGAATTGCTGAAAGTAGCCAAGTTTTCACAGTTAATCATCATACAATATTGCTGTTACTGTGTACGATGTTCTCTCAGTTCTGCTTGTTTCACTCTGCATCAGTTCATGAAGGTCTTCCTAGTTCTTTCTGAAATCATCCTGTTCATCATTCCTTATAGCACAATAGTATTGCACCACCATCACATACCACAATTTGTTCAGCCATTCCCCAGTTGAGGGACATCCTCTCAGTTTCCAATTCTTTGCCATCAAAAAAAGAGCAGCTCTAAATATTTTTGTACGAGTGGGTCCTTTCCCCTTTTTATGATCTCCTTGGGATATAGACCCAGTAGTAGTATTACAGGATCAAAGAGTATGCAGTTTTCTAAGCCCTTTGGGTACAGTTCCAGATTGCCCTTCAGAATGGTTGGGTTAGTTCACAACTTCACCACCAATCCTTCTCATTCTTTTTAAAAGATACTTTGCCTCAACAAGAGAATCTGTTGAGATTTTAAGATTCTACTTGGGTTCTAGAAAAAGAGATAAATGTAGGCTAAATGCGGACACCTTTCTTTTCAGTCACATTTCCCATTAAATCAGATGGTCAGTCTTCCACAAGAGTCACTGGGATTCTCAGCTACAGCAGAAATCCTGGGCAGAGGTTCTCGGAAGACTGAGCTGGCCAGGCTGATGCTGATGCTGAGGATGCTCTGGACCATGCGCCCTCTGGTGGCCTGAGGAGAAAGCAACTTAGGAAGACATGGCTGTCCTGGCGTGGATGCTTGTTGACAAGTGATGCTTGGAGCTAGAGGGCCATCATCATTGGGGCAGAGCAGAAACACGCCTGGGAAGAACTCCAGGAATCTGACACTGAACCCTAAAGTAAGATCTCATGAATTCTTAAATGACAGATTATGCAGATCAATTGTTTTTCCTATTTGCCTCTCAATCTGTCTTTGCTTGTATCACAGCAGAAATTTTGTTAAGTGGAGCAGAAATGATTTATTGTAGACATTCACTCAGTCAACAAATATTTATTGTCTTCCTGATGAAAGAGGAGTTCTTAATCTCATTTAACATGGTGATTGTAAATTTGGATTTTAAAAATATGTCAATAACTGCATTTCAATATAATTGCCTTGCAATTTTTTGTATTTAATTTTATGCATTTAAAAACATGATTCTAAGAAGAGGTCCTTAGACTTAGATTATGTATAAAACTCATAAATAAACCTTAGGAAGAAGGTCCATTGGGCAGAAATGTAGCCTGCTAAGATAGACTGGTTGCTGATGGAGAAGGTCCTGAAATGTTGAGCCAAGGAGTTTGAGATTTTGTGTGTGTATCCTTTTTTTTTTTTTTAATCCCAGAGGCAACCGGGAGCTTTGAAAGCTTCTTGAAGAGGGGAGTGAAGTGGTCAGCCCTATGCTTTAGGAATCTCCATTGAGCAGCTATGTGGAGGACGACTCCACAGAGAGGGGAAAGGCTGGAAATGGGTAGACTATTTCTTAACCTGGGGTCTCTAAGCCAACAGATTTCAGGGTGGCTGTGCATTTGGATATGAAAAAATAATCTCTATTTTCCCTAACCTCTAATAAAAATTGAGTATGTATTCCCATTATGAAGGTAGTCCACAAAACAGGAATCTGAGAAGGGGACCCTGGGCTCCACCAGACTGCCAAGGGCCAGGGCACAAAGAAACGTTCCTAGGTGAAGCAGCATTTCTAGGGCACCCACCTAGAGAGCCCAGATTCAGGGTGTGCCCTTTTACCATTCATTCATTCATTCCTCTTCAAAGGAGCATGATTGGGAAACCAGGCTGGAAGAATACAGGAAGTGCTGGGTCAATGCTGTTATTAGTATTATTATTACTATGGTATGGATGCAGTAGAATAGTCAAGGATTTGGAGAAAGCCAGGAGGATGTGTATGGAATGATGTGAGTTGAGCAGAACCAGGAATAGACATTGTACCCCCCCCCCAAATTATAGAAGTGTTTCAGGCAAACTGTAAGCAGGGAAATTCCTTTGCTCCCTTCTATCCTTGTGACTCCTAACCCCAAACATCTGACAACTCCTATAAAACTCTGAGAGGATTATCCTCCTTGGATAGTCCTTTAGAGCTGAGATGGACAGAGATAAAACTTTAGAGATGCCTCGATACTGCTGGGTTGTATCCAAGACAGCTATCTGTCCTGTCTCCTAAACTATGAGGGTCACCCCCTAGGTCTTCAGGCAAACCTCCCCCCACCCCTGCATACCACTCTAAAGTCACAGCTTTACTCTGGCCCTGGCAGAGTCATGTCTTCACTGCTGTAAAGGGTATAAAGCCCCCAGACCTGATATCTTCTGGAGGACAGCTTTCCATCTATGCTGTCCCCCCAGGAGGCAGTTTTCCACCTATGCTGTCCTCCTGGCCAGATTCAACATTACGTTCTAAATAAATTTCTCTTCTTTATTTTTAAGCTAAGTTTCAAAGTCTTGCATCCTTGCAAAAGGTACCCTTCCAGAACAGGGTCAGGGGGTGGTGGTGGTGGTGGGATGGTTCACCTCGAGTGGAGCTGCCTACAACATGACTTCAGAACTTGGGAGCCTCTTGTTCTTGGCACAGGGGATGGGTGGAGTAGAGCGGCTTGGCTTTCCTTTGCCTTTTTGGTCTCAGGATCCCTTTAAACTCTTAAAAACGACTGAGGAACCCCCCACCCACCCACGCACTTTTGTGTACGGAATGAAAATATTATCGTCTTGCTCTCATGAGAGCCCTACAAAGGTTCTGGGAGCTGCCACTTGGAGATGCCCCGGCCAGAGAGAGCCCTATTCAAAGGGTCCCTCCATTCTGACTTGACTTCCTGGTGAGGAGGGAAAGCTTTCCTTTGGGGTTGGGTGGGAGAATTTGCAGGTAGTAAGAGTGCTCCCCCCAAAAAAAGAAAACGAGGACCAATGAAGCGTTGAGGAAATGCCCCAGAAAGATGTCAGGGGGCAGTTAGTGATCCCTACTTTGGTGCAGACCTGGGAGCCCACTCTCAGGGAGGATTGGTACCCGGACACCCTCTAAGGGAGCTGCCCGCCTTTGCCAAGACACCAGGGCATCAGGAGGAGGGGACGCCTCATCTGCCTACTCCCAGCTGATGGCGGGAGCGGGGGCGGGGAGGTGATAGAGGCTGCTCACCGCCCTGGCACTGCCAGTGAGAGCAGCCCCGAAGCTAGCATCTTAGAGGGCTTCTCCCGGCCCCCCACTTGATCAGTTCATAGCATGGGAGGCAGGCACGGAGGTGCCCCTCCCCCAGTCTCCCCAGATTGAAGAGAAGCTGCCCTGCCCGCAGGGGGTTTACACTCTCCTGGGCCGATGAGATGTGCGAGTGTGCTCTGTTGTGTAGTGTACACAGGGAGACCGAGGAGCTGGACGCTGAACTCTAAAGGGAATCTCGGATTCTAGGAGGCTGAGCGAAAGAGGGACAGTATCGAGGGGAGAGTGGACTGGGAGCACAAAGGCAGGGCGGTAAAAATGTAATATGCGTTTACACCAGTGAGGCCTACGGGGGAGGGGGGAGCGGTAAGGGCCGTGATGCAGGAGGAGGCTGGGCGGGGCCAAGCAGAAAGGACGCGACTGGGTCCTCAGGCTGGGAGGAGTCCCACGGGGTCCTCCGAGGGAAAAGGCGGGACTCGAGGTAGGCAGGCCAATCGGGAGGTGGCTGCAGGTCAGAGGCGAGCGAGAGGCGGGGCCTTATTTATTACGCCCGTCCCTTGCGGGAGCGTCATCACGTAACCCCTACTGTTCCCTCGGCTCCTCCTGTGCGCGCAGCCAGGCTGGAAGGGCGCGGAGCGGAGCGCCGCCCTCCGGGACGGCGCATGCGTGTGCGTGCGCGCGCCCGGCTCGCTGCGTGCCCACGCCAGCTTGCGCTCCACCCCGGAGGCGGGAGTTTCTCCTCGCGGCTGCTCGGCGTGGGGGCGGGGTGCGCGAGATCCTGGCTGGTGCAGCACGCCTGAGAGCTCTTGGGGTTGACGAATCCAGCTGAGATGGAGGCATGCAGCGCCCGGCCGCCCGCCAGGGAGAGTCAGGAGAGCCCGTTTCGTGGGGGCTGCGACGGGCTAGTCCCCCGGGAAGAGCTCACGCCGGCGGGAATAAGTCAGGTTTGCTGCGCATGCGTCCCTTCGGGGTTCTTCTCCCCCCCCCCCCCACTTCAGGCCTGCACCCATATTTACGCAGGCGCCTTCTCTCGCTGGCTGGCTCCTCCTCCCCGGGCCTGGTCCAATTACGCAGGCCCCTCTTCTGGCCTCATCGCCTCGGGCTCCCCCCCCCCGCCCCCGTGGACTGGCCCGCATCTGCGCAGGCGTGGGTCCTGCCAGCCTCCACGTGCTTCCCGCGCTTCTATCTGTTGCTGGGGTTCCTGCCGCCAGGGCCCCGTTGGATTCCGTCCGGGCCCCATGAGTGGTAGCACTCATTAGACGTCGCCCTGGCTTGGTTTGGAGAGAATCCCGCCTAAGAAAAGCTGAAATGGGAGGAGTAGGGTGGAGCTGCCAGGGACTTTGCCTGCTTCCTCTGGAGATTTGCACACTGCGTGCAGTGCATGTGCGGGGCTGGGGGGGGGGGGCAGAAAGTGAAGCTTTTTGAGGAACTCAAGTCTGTGACTAGCTCACACTCCCACAAATCACTGGTCTGGACCAGATTAGAACGTGAGTTCTCACTGCCACTACTCTAGCTATGTGCTATCTCTGACTGGAAGTAGGGAGATTTTCAGAGCAAGTGAACCACAGGAGACTAAGGGTGGCCTGGCATGACCTTTTCTTGACTTCTCATCCATTGGGAGACCTTCGGTGCCGCCCCCCTCCCCCAATTCTGGCAGGAATTGAAATCAATGCAGGAGCATTTAGCAGGTTATAATCTTGTTTCTGTTACATTTTCTTGCATTTTAATTTGTTTTCATATTTTTCTTTGAATATGGGAGTTCTTGTCCAATCTACATGGTTCTTGCCCCGAAAATAATTTGTTGGAATGAATGAATGTGCGAAGAAGCATTTGTCACTTACATGCTTACTCTTTGCAAAGCCCTGGGCTACCAAGGGCTGACCAGAGAAGGGGGAGAGGGGAACAGTCCTTGCTCTCAAGGAGCCCCCTTTCAGTATGAGGATGAGATAGAGCACAGAAGTACCTCCTTGCCTCTTCTCTTCCATAGCAGGAATGGTCTTTTCTTTTGCCAGGGTACTGCTGACAGTTACCATGATTGTGGCCCAGCAGTTCATGCCCTCATGGTACTGGAAGCTTTTGTGGACAGTGTGGATACTGCTCTTCTCTATTGCTTTGCTTCCCCCCCTCCCCCTTTATCACTTCATATAAGTCTTAAATGATTTTTCTCATTTCTTTGCAGCATCAATCTTTGTAGCATAGCTATGTTCCATTACCCTTTTATTATTTTTTAAACCTTTACCTTCCACCTTAGAATCAATACTGTGTATTGGTTTCAAGGCAGAAGAGTGATAAGGCCTAGGTAATGGGAGTTAAGTGATTTGCCCAGGGTCACACAATTAGGAAGTGTCTGAGGCCAAATTTGAGCCCCAAATTTCCTGTCTCTAGGCCTGGCTCTACATTTCACTGAGCCACACAACTGCCCCTGATTTATTATTTTTAAAATAAGTTTTTATTGATTTTTGTTTCTTACATCACTGTTGTAATCCCATGTATCCCTTTCTTCTCAAAGAGCCATCTTGTATAACAAATAGCGTTTTTTTAGAGAGAAAAATCAATATGTTGAAAAAGTCCAAAAGCTTGTACTATATGTATCACCATCCACCTCCAGGAAGGGCTGTGAAGGAGATAACTTCTCATCTCTCTTCATTCAAGTCCTGCTGAATCTTTCTAGTTTTGTTGCATTCACTTTTGATTTTGCTTCCTCCTGGCATGCTCATTTGTCCTTACATTTAAACCACCAGAAGTGATTAGTGGTCAAGTTTGGGATGTCTTGGTATCATGTCATCTTTTACATGAAACAAGCAGTAAGCTTTTATTAAGCTCTTGCCATGGTTGGCTAGGCACTGTGCTAAGCAATAGATATCAGTCTCTGCTCTTCAGAAGCTCATAATCTAAGGGGAGAGACAACATATGTAATGGTTGTATGTGCATAGAGGTAATTTTAGATGGAATGGTACTTACAGAGGCCTGAGAAATGACTAAAAGGCCTATGGAAGCTGCTGGTTTCTTAGGCTGGGGCAACATGGACTCCTCAGTGCCCCATAACAGGGCACCAGACTCCATGCTCCAACCATTCCTGCTCTGTCTGATACTGCTTAGCTGGCCTCTCCCAGTGTCTCCTCCTCATTGCTCCTTTGGGCCTAGGAAGCTGTTTCCTTCCTTGGAGCTGCATTTTCTTTGGAAAAAAAAAAACCCAGAGTTCTAGGGGTGCTGGTTCCTTTTCTCTCTTTCTTTCTCTCCTTTGTTTCCTTCCAGCTTCCAGACACAGCCAGGCTTCCCCTTTCTTTTGGAGGATTCTTTTTTCTTCTTTGTTTTCCCCTTGAAGCCTTCTTTGATTCTTTCAGTGACACTCTCATTCCTCCTGATTATTCTGTAGGGCAGTGATAGGCAAACTCTTTAAAGAGGGGACCAAAGGAAAGAAAAAAATTTTTAGACATGCCAATATAATTAATTAAAAAATGACAATAATACATTTTACAAAATTCTTGTGTTTTTTGTGGTTCTAAGCTCTATTGATGACTGAAAGATTATAAAGGAGAAGGGCTGCATCTGTCCCGGGCTGTAGTTTGCCCATCACTGCTCTAGGGCAATGATGGTGAACCTTTTAGAGGGGCATGTAAAAGTGAAATTTGGGGAATGCCATTCTAAAAGTGTATATATTTTTATGGACAAGGGAAATGTATCAAAACTACATTTCCCGTGGTCCAACTGGTTTCCGTTTCCGGTCTTGGGGCTTGGGGAGGCTGACGTCTTGACGCAGGGGAGAGCTTAAATCTCCTGGGTTAGGAGGGAGTGGCCTCTTTTGCCAGCAGGCTCACGCTCTTTTGCGAGTAGGCGCTTCCAGGAAGCAGGAGATAGTAATGGAGGCGGCAGTTTTGAATGCTTACAAGCGCGTGGTCTAATGATTTTTTCTATCAGCATGGCTTTAATTAAAATACTAACATATATATTTATACCTGCCTTTATCATTTTTCATATTTATAGGCAGGTGGTGTGAGAAATGTCCTTAGGTGCTCATAGAGAGGGGGAGCAGAGCAGTACTACCCTACATCCCTCTGGCTTTCTAATAACAGACTCTGGCGTACTCTCTGCTGGGGCGATGGAGTGTGTGCCCACAAAGAGGGCTCTGAGTGCCCCCTCTGGCACA
The DNA here is from genome assembly GCF_016433145.1 of Gracilinanus agilis. Lineage (NCBI taxonomy): Eukaryota > Metazoa > Chordata > Mammalia > Didelphimorphia > Didelphidae > Gracilinanus > Gracilinanus agilis. Next base: position 15,248,875 of record NC_058135.1, on the reverse strand, counting down.
CGTGCCATTGGTTTGCCACTGAAGACAGAGACCTTCAGCTCCTCTCTCTCTCTCTCTCTCTCTCTCTCTCTCTCTCTCTCTCTCTCTATCTCTCTCTCTCTCTCTATCTCTCTCTATCTCTTTCTCTCTATCTCTTTCTCTCTCAGTCTCTGTCTCTTTCCCTTTTTCCTTCTCCCTCCTTTTTGTTGCATCTTATGCCCACATACTTGGGATTTGCCACTGGTAGACAGACCTCTGACCCTAGTCTATCTCTGCCCCTCCAATGCTTGGTTGTCTTGGCTGATAGTGAGCCCTTACCATGGTTGACTGCCCAGGTTTTTCCTTCTTCCTGTGCTCTTTGGCTGGATATTGATCTAAATGAGCACCTGCAAACACCCAGGCATACACAGCTGCCCTCTGTGTCATCCTAGGGCCTGCCCACTCTTTGTTTTCTTTTTGCCAGTTTGACCCCATTTCCAGTTTAGAGCATCTTTTGTTGCCCTACAAAAGCTGATCCATGTTGTGGCTAAATCAGGGAGTTTTGCTGGCTGGCTTTGGACCCCAGCCCCTCTTTAGAACCTTGTTTCTGTGTGTATTTCCAAGCAAACCTTTTGAGAGCACCTCCAGATTATGACTTAAGCTCTGCTTGTGAGTTTGAGACTGGACTATGCTTCTTCCCTAAGAAAGTTTGCATTTATAGCTTTAAATACAGGAAATTCTCCTCCCCAGCAAACCAGTGGGCGTTCCCACTTGAAAGGGCTGGCATATTTCACTCTGAATTCCTTCCCCCTTTCCTCAGGACACACATTTGCTACATTCTGGGCTCTAGGAGTATAGCTAGATCTGACCACCAATTTATAATATTGTATTTATGGAAAAGGTTGGCAAGAAGGGAACAAGAGAGCCTGGGGAAGACCAGAGGGGTGCTGGCTTGCTGATGTCAGGAATGTGGCACCCAGCTAACAGGAGGGATACCTTCTCCCTAACTGTGCCCATGGCAAGTTATCCGTATGGGGCAAGGAGGGGACATAGTACCTCAGAGAATACTTCTTTTCTGGAATTTTCAGTCTTATTAGAGAATATATCAATTTTTTTTTCCAGAGTAAACAACACAGCCAAGAAACAAATGGAAAGAAACCCATCGTCTCCAGTACAAGTGATTTCAGTGACCCAGTTTACAAAGAGATTGCCGTTACTAATGGTTACATTAATCGAATGAGTAAGGAAGAACTCCGAGCTAAACTTTCAGAATTCAAGCTTGAAACCAGGTATGTTTTTTAATTCTTACACTTCATCTGTTAGGACCTGTGATTTTTGATGTAGTTTTAATTTGAAAAGTCTATTTAATAGTGAGATGTAGAAAAAAGAGAAGAGCAAGGCAGCTGGTATTTTGGTTCAAGGATTTATCTCTCTAAAGGACAGGAGGTTCCAGGAAGTAGGTGCAGGGAGTAAAAAAGCCTGAATTTGGAGCTAAGGAACTTAGCTTGGTGTACCATCTCTGGTCCATACTGGGGAGATGGCACTTCCCTTCAGGTTTCTCATTTGTTCTAGAGTGGATTGGGCTACAGGGCATTGGAGGGCCCCTGTGCCAGGGAGAACTGCCCTCTGTGCTTAATCTAGTTCATCTCCTTGATTTAAAGGTTTAAGTCTCAAATCAGAATCTTTTAAGGAAAGTCATTTCTGATTTCAAGGAAAGTCAGCATCACATTTCAGTTACTTGGAAATTGTTGACAGTGTCTTTACTCTTAGCTGCTAGCTGTTAGGAGTTGTAGTTGACAGTGTCTTTACTCTTGGGACCTGGGTTCTAAACCATTCTGGAAGTCTAACTCTGCCGTGGGGGCTGTTGGGTAAAGCTAGTGGATGCTCCCTTCTCAGAATCACATTTGGGAAAGCATACAAATAAATTCCTGAGGATTGTAGAGGGAAGCCCAGCCCTCCTAATGAGAGAGAGTTACAGAAGACATGATGGAAACAGTGACTATGAACTTTGCCTTGAGTCCACCCAGCAGAAAGTGGCAGAAGAGAAGAGAAGGCTGGAGTGACCCTTATCCCTCCTTGTAGAGAGACTAGGGGCATTGCAGAGGCTGCCAGCATGTGCAGTCTGTCTCTTGTCCCCCATGCTGGTTAGAAGCTTCCTGGGCTGGTGTCACAGAACCAGTCCTTCTCTGGCCTGGCAATGTCTTCATTTGGGACCTTGTCTTTTGCGGTTAATCATAGAAGGGAATGACTTGTTTATGGAGAGAGGGGGAGAGGGAGGAGGTAGGGAGAGATGGAAGGAGAAAGGGGGAGAAAGGAAGGAGTGGAGAGATGGGAGGAGAGGAGAGGGGTAGGAAATGGGAAGGGAGAGAGGGAAAGAGGGAAGAAATGGGGGAAAAAGGGGAAGGAGACTGGAAGAGAGAATGTGCATACACTGTTTGCAGATGACAAACGGTACATCCTTATGCTGAACATATTAAATGGCATTGAGGCAACCTGATGCTGTCTGAAGAGTGAAAGGAAGGAAGAAGGGACAAGAAAGACAGATTACAAGAAGAGACAAGCTGGACAGCCCCTGCCCTCCAGGAGCTTCTGTTCTCTAAGAGTTCAGAAGGTGTGTGGTTGATGAGCCAGACCGGGCCAGGGAAGATGGCCCCTGGGCTGGGCCCTGGTCTGTGGGAGCTATGCACTAAGTTCAGAATGCTGGCTGGGTTCTGGGCCTGGGCCAGGTCATGAACCTCTGTGGCCTTTAAAAATACTTTTTCCTTAGATTAGAGGTAGCTTGGTGGAGGCCCAGTAGGTTGAGTTCTGGTTCAGGAGTTAAAGAGACTTGAATCTGGTCTCTATTAGTAGCTAAGTGATACTGAATGAGTCACCTCACCTCTGTCTGCCTTTGTTTTAGCCCCTGCCTCTCAGGGCCTAATAATCATACGACACTCGGCATAGTGCCAGCACCTCACAGGCACTCTGAATGTCAGCGGTTATGCCCATTCTCCTTACTTTAGGTCCCTGGAAGGCCCTTTCCAGCACTTAGTGTCTGCCCCCGTGTTCACAGACAGACCACTGAGGCATGATGAGTTGGACAGTTCACAGCCTGGGCATGGCTGGTGCTCTTTGTTTCCATGGATGAGATTCTATCCCTAGGCTAGATGTCCAGTTTATTGGCAGATTTCAGGGGGCTGTTTTGGAGGGTATTCTTCAGCCACAGGTCCGGGTAGTCCCTACCACCTCACCTGGCCCACAATCATCTCACCAGTACTCATCTGTGTGTGGGCCTCAGGTGTCCCCATTGCCAGGGAATGTCTGGGCTCTAGTGCTGGAGTGGTTGCTGAAGTCCGCCCTGGGCTGCTGTGGGTTGACAGTGTACTGGGGAGAGCGGATCAGGCACCACGACACTGGAGACCCAGGGAGACAAGGGCCCGGCTTCCAGCCTCGGGGGAGATGACATGCAGACAAGTGGGTGCAAACCTGCTGCAGGCAGAAGTAGGGAGTAATGAATGGAGGCATGGCCTTGGAATGAGGAGGTGTTGGGGAAGCTTCCTGCACAAGGTGGGGTTTTAGGAGGGACTTAAAGGAAACCAGGGAGGTCAGCAATCAGGAGGATGAGGAAGAGCCTGCGGCCAGGCAGGAAATGGGGGGTCCTGGAGGTGGAGCAGCTGGGAGGCCAGGGTCTCTGGATGGAAGAGGACGTGGTGAGGAGTGAGGGCTAAGCCTGGAAAGGGAGCCAGAGGCTGGAGATAATGCTGTGTGTGATCCTGGAGGCTGTAGGGAGCCATTGGAGCTTATAGAGTAGGGGGAACATGGGTAATCCTGAGCTTTAGGAAAAAACCTTTGGTGGCTGAATGGGGGACAGACTGGAGTGGGAGGGCCCTGAGGCAGGCATCCCCCCAAGCAGCTGCTGCAATGGTCCAGACACAGGAGGAGGCCCTGCACCGGGGTGGGCAGCCTCAGTGGACAAGAGATGCTGCAAAGGTGAAACGCACAGGTCTAGGCACCACGTTGGCTGTGAGGGGTCCAGGATGACTCCCAGGCTGGGAGCCTGAGGAAGATGTGGGAGGATGAGGCAGCTCTCCATGAGGGAAGGGGTTGCGGTGGGGGCGGGTCTAGGGAGAAAGATCCCAAGTGTTTGTGGGGAGGCACAAAGGAATGCTCCTGTATGCTAGTAGGGAGAGAATGTCTAGCATTCAGCCAGGCCTTCTCAAGTCAGGCCCAGTGTGTGTGTTCAAGTTGTAATTTCCTTCTTCATCTATTTCAGGCCTTTGTTGATTAAGCAGAGGTGTCATACACACACACACTCACTCTCTCTCTCTATCTCTCTCTCTCTCTCTGTCTTTGGGGAGGGCCGGAACCAGATTAAAAGGTGACCGGGAAACTTTTAACAGAATAAATTGAGAGACAATTTAACAGGCAACATTACTTTTGAAACCTAATTCAGTATGCGACTAGCCTGGAAGGGATCTTGTAGACGAGGAGCCCTTTACCTGCCTGAGATAAGTTTCAAGGGCTTTAGAGCTTGGGCATCTTTACTTCAATATAATGAAATATTGATTTTTGGGGGTAATTCTGTATAATTTTGTGTGTTTAAAAACATACTTCTGATCAGGAGTTTCTGGGTGTCCCCAGGAGGCCATGTCAAGATAGAAGGGACTATAGCAAACCCAGGTCTCCTGATCCCAAATACAGTATTCTTTCTCCTTGCCTGTGGTACCCCAGAAAGAAATCTGCATTGGAGCCTGTGGGCCTGGATTCAGCAGTCAGCCTTGCTGGACACTCCTTGCTGCCAGGGAGACTGAGAACACACGGTCAGATTAAAGCACTGGGGTGGCCATACCAACTCTGCCCCCATTGAGGTTTGAATATCTGAGAGTAGGGATCACCAGGATGCCCACAGAGGAGTCAGCTAGCTCCAGCAAGAATAATGGGGCAGCAAAGCTGCAAAGTATCAGTATTGGGCTGGGAAGTTGCTGTTGTCTATCCAGCTGTGGGGGAGCTGGGAAGACACTGTCTTACCAAAAAACCAGAATGTCAACTTTGTTGCTCATTGCCTTTGTGACCTTGACTCATGTCTCTTCCCCTCAGTGTTATCCACTTTCAGATGAGTTTGGACTAGCTGTTCTCTAACGAGGCCCCATCCAGCCCCATCCAGCCCTCGAGCCAAAGCTCTGATTGTATCACACAGCTAATGGCAGTAAAGAAGACCTTGAGAGCACTTTGTACCCAACCTGGGAAGCACTGACTGTTTCTCAGGCCCTCCCAACCCTCAGTTCTGTGGGCCAGATTGATAAAGAGGATCTCGGTGTGCTTTGCTCAGGAGGCAGAAGAAAGGGAAGGGACCCACAATATTGGGCACTCAGGTCTAATTTCCATAGTGAAATTTGTACTCAAGCCTATACTTTCAGTGGTGGGGGACTGCCTAACTCAGGATGTAGTGTGGGCACCTGTGTAACTGAACCATCACTTCAGACTGAGGGCTGAAGGGGGTGAATTGGATCCTTGTGGACACTGGAGAAACTTGTTTGTGAAAAGAGCGGGCACCACTGGCAGGCCATTTTCATTATCTGTTAGGAGATTTCTTCATTTACCTCAGTAGAGACACTGTAATACTATTCTTGTTAAAATGGTTCGTTTTATTATTAGGCTTTGCTGACAGTTTTAAGTCCTATTTCCCTATACATTATTTTTATCTTTTTTATTTGATAATTTTTATTCTTAAGGTATCTGTGTATGTGGTGGTGGGGTAAGTAAATTAATATGCCCTTCCCACACTACTTCCTTTCTCCATTGGGCAAATTTAAAATAAGCCAAATCCTTCAATACGTATATACATGGTTGAGCAGAATAAATTCCCATCTTAGCTATGTCTGCAAATGTATTTTTCTTTTTGCATTTTTAAGTTCATCATCTCAAATGTGCTTGACTTTATTCTTTTAGATATTGCTATAAGTGGTTTTTCATCACATCGTTGTCATTACTGTTGTGGACATTGTTCCCCTCATTTGTCTCACTTTGCTTGGCATCAGTTCCTAGTTTCCTCTGAGTTTCCATTTCATCATCTCTTAGGGCACTAAAATATTTCATTATGTCTGTATACCACAATTAGTTTAATCATTCTCCAAAAGAAGGATATACCCCCTTTGTTTCCAATTTTGGGGTAACAAGAAAAGAGCTGCTACATCTTTTTCTAAATTTCCTCTTGATTTCTTCAGCTGATAGTGCTGGTAGTGCTGTGGCTGGGTCAGAGAGTGAGCATTTTGGGGATGGGACTAGTTTATGCAGCTATTTCCAAGGCCTCAGGTTTAACTTTGCAGCGTTTGTCTCTTTCCCTCTTTTGGCATAAAACTCTCCCCAAGATGATAGGTCTGAGGAGGAACCTCATAGGTGCTTTATAGTAGATTTCTTGAATTATTAGGGATTTGGAGACTTTTCCCATCACAATTATTGCTAGCTTGGGTTTCTTTCTTTCTTTGTATACTGACTGGTGTTGGGCCAGTTATCTGATGACTCCCTTTGTAGTCTTAGACTAATGAGCCAATGGCTCTGAGCATGGGGCCTGAGAGTGAGCCTCTTCTCCTTTCTCCTTAGAGGTGTGAAGGATGTCCTCAAGAAGAGGCTTAAGAACTACTACAAGAAGGAGAAGTTGACCCAGCAGCGGGAGGATGGTGTCATCGCTGATGGTTACTACGACTACATCTGTGTCATTGACTTTGAAGCCACCTGTGAAGAGGGCAATCCCCCCGAGTTCACTCATGAGATCATTGAGTTTCCAATTGTCTTACTGAACACTCACACCCTGGAAATAGTAAGTGAACCCAGGTTCTCTGCTCTGTCTGTCTGTATTGGGATAGCACATGCTCATAAAATAAAGCAGGGCCTGCGTCTGTTAATAGAGTTCTTCCCTTTTTGTCCTCTTAGCTGGTCATTACCCTGCCTTTGATGGGTCCTCCCTACCCAGGCCTCTCCTTTGCCAAGTTCCCTGGCATGGTGAGCCTGGGCTCTCCCAGGCTGTCCCATGAGAGCATAGTCTAAGGTGACCTTCACAGCTAGATGGGTGGCCTCTTGGTCACAGGGCTAGGGCTAGCTAGCTAATTTGTCTCCAGGGTGGCTGTAGGGTCAGTTGTATATAGGGGTGATCTCTGCTGGTGGCGAGTATGCCCCCATTGGGGAGGTTGCTTCCTAGCTGTGAGCCCCTTGTTTAGGCTCAGGTCTTTGAGAATACTTTTTCCTGAGGACCCAGGCACATTTAGCCTGGAAAAGAGGAAGACTGGGAGCCTCCTCAAAGATAGCCAGGTTCAGAAATGTGAGAAGCCGTCATGGAGGAAGGATGAGATTCATTCTCTTTTACCCCAAAGGGCAGAACCAAGGTTACACAGAGACCAGTTTAGCTTGTTGTGTTGTTAGGGGAAACTTCTTAACCAGAAGAATCATTTAACCCACAAAGGGGTTGATGAGGGAGATGGAGAGGTCTTAAGGCTGTGGCTTTGTGACCACTTGTTGGGGGTTAGAAAGTGTGTTTCTTTGGAGTGTGGATACAGACTAGATGGTCACCACAGCTGACCCTCACAACTTCCAGATTCCGTGAGTCTGTGACCATTATTAATCTGATGGAGATCCCTTTACAAACCAAAGGATAAAGAACTCAGGCATTTGTGGTTCAGGCCAGGAATGATACTAGGAATTCAGCCATCGGGGAAACACTTTAGGTGACTAACAGCAGGTGCATATCATGACCATCAAGTAAGAAAGAATGTATTCCTCATCTCCTATGGGCCAGGCACTGTGCCGAACACTTGTATGGGTAGAAAGAAAGGCAGAAACTGTCCCTGCCCACAAGGAGCTCACAGTCTGCTAATGAGGAGAGTGACATTCAAACACTTATGTACAAATAGGATATACCCAGGTTATGTTGGAAACCCTAGCTTTAAGGGGATCGAGGAGAGGCTTCCTCTAGAAAGAAGGTGGGATTTGACTTGAGTCTTGAAGGAAGTCAGGAAGTCTGCAGAGGGGAAGATGGGGTAAGGGGGGCATTCAGTACGGAGGCTTAGGGCTAGGAGATTCCTTGTCTTCTTCAAGGACTAGGAAAGGGGGCTGGTGTCACCAAAGCAAAGAGCACATGGAAAAAAGTAATGTTAGAAGCGTAGAAAGGCAGGAGGGGTCCAGTTGGTCAAGGGCTTTGAATGCTAAACAGAACTTTATATTTGATCCTAGAGGTGATGGAAGGACATTACTAACAAGAGGGGACATGGTCAGACCTGCATGTACTTTAGGAAAGTCCCTTTGGTTGCTGGATGGAGGATGGCCTGGAGCTGGCAGATCTCTCCAGCAGGTCTTGCAATAGGCCAGATGTGAGGTGATGAGGGCTTGCTACCCCAGCCTGGGGGCATATTCTAGAGACATTGTAGTTATAGAGGGAAATAGCTTGGACTTGGGGGGTAAGAGAGAGTGAAGAATCCAGATGACTCCTAGGTTGGGACCCTGAGGATGGCACTGGGAGAGTGGCAGGGGCATAGCTTAGAGGTAAAGATCATGAGTTTGGTGTGGGGTGCATTAACCAGTTTAAAGCATCCTAAGGACTGTTGGAAATATGACAATTGGCAGCTAGAGCTGGTTGAATCTCTGGGAGCAGGTGAGATCACCAAATGTGAGGGAGAAGGGAGGAGGATCCAGCAAAGGAGATGCCAGACATGCTGAGCCCCAAGGGTGGGCTCTGGGCCCAGTGCCTTATCTCCAGGGCCTCTGGGGGAGGCAAACAGCGGAGGTCTCTTCTTAACTTCGGTCACCCTTCTGAGAAAAGGGGTACCCTGGGTTTCCTTCTGTTTTTGCCTGGATTGCTGGTTTTCTTGGGATGGAGTATGCTAGTGAAGATTTGGGCCTGTCCTGAGAGTCAGCATTTTTACGTTTTATTTTCCTAAGCCAGTTGAAAACTATTTTGTTTATATCAGGTCAGATCATAAGCTGTCCCTTCCACTACTCTGCCCCCATACTGAACAACAATAATTTCATCTCCCAACTCTGGGTGTTTTCTCTGATCGTCCTGAAGGCCTGCAACTCTTTTCATCTTTATGCTTGCATCTTGGTTCCTTTCAAGTCCCAGCTGAAATCCCACCTCCAAGAAGCTTCATGCCTGCCAGGCCTTCCCTCTGAGGTGACCTCCAGTATCTGGCCTATATATTCTGTGGATGTGCGTGCTGTCTCCCCAGTAGACTGGGAGCCCCTGGCCTCAGTTTGCATCCCCACTGCTTAGCTCAGAGCCTGGCACCCAGTGGGCATGGATTTTTAAACTTGGTATGTTTCATTTTCAGTCCTCTACTTGGGGTGGGGGGTTTGATGACTATTCTGACTTATCAACTTTCAGTTATTTTCTCTTCTATATCATTGTCATTGTCCTGCTTTTGCTCATTTCACTCTGCCTGTATCAGGGAGTTCAGGTCTTTTCAGATGCCTCTGAAATTGTCCATTTCATAATTTATTTCTTTTTTCTTAATTACAAAAATATTTTATTTTACCAATTACATGTAATTACAGATTTCCATATAAGTTTTCCAAAGTTATATGATCCAAGTTGTCAACTCCTTTCCCCAAGAACTGACAAGCAATTCGATCTGGATTATACATATATTATCATGCAAAACATATTTCCATGTTGTTCATTTTTATAAAAGAATAATCATATAAAACCCAAACCCAAATAAGTGATAAATCATATGCTTTCTTCTGCATTCCATCTTCAATAGTTCTTTCTTTTGAGGTGGATCACATTCTTTGTCATGAGTCCTTCAGAATTGTCCTGGATCATTGTATTGCTGAGAGTTACTAAGCCTGTCACAGTTGATCATTCCACAGTGTTGCTGTTCCTGTGTACATTGTTCTCCTGGTTCTGCTTACTTCACTCCACATCAGTTCATGATGGTCTTTCTACCTCTTTCTGAAATCAACCTCTTTGTCATTCCAGTATTCCATCACTGTCATACTACATACTACATACTACATTTGTTCAGCCATTTCCCAATTGGTGGACATCTCATCAATTTCCAATTCTTTGCCACCAAAGCAACTAAAAATAATTTTGTACAAGTAGCAGGCCCCTCCTCTTTGATCTTTAGTCTCAGAATAGCTATGTTAGAGGATTTGTGCAGTTTAAGTCACTTTTGGGGCAGTTTCAAATTTGCTTTCCAGAAAGTCTGAACTTGGTCAACAGCTTTGCCTACCTGATGGAAGCTGAAAGCCTGAGGACCTAACTGGATCACAGCTGTCACACATGGCATTGCTTAAGTTTCAAAAGAAAAGATTTAGTTGGAATGCTCTATTGAAGAAAGCACAAGGTTTTGGAAAGATTTACATCTCAAATCATTAGTTGGGTTCAGTTATATGGAAAACTCATTGAGGTGGACTCCCCCCTTCTCCTTTCTGTGCTAGGTAGGCAATAGGTTTATCGAAAGGCTGATGGACTGAGAATATAGCGTGGCTTTCAGTGAAGGCTGCTCTCATGGAATTGGTGCTCAAAACAAGGGAGATGATGAGTATCTTCAGGATTCATGATCACAGATGGAGGGCTAGATCCCCTTTGGAGCCTCAAATTTTCAGAGACATGTTGTCAAGCACAATCATAGAGGGAAGGGAGTACATGACAACTGCCTGGCAACCCTCATGTTGCCTTTCCCAGAAGGCATATTGTGCTTCAACAGAAGGAAAGACTTGTTGATGCTCACTGCTGCCCCAAAGATTTATATTCTACCCTAAGAAGGAGTCAGTGTTGTAAGATTAAAATTAATATCCAGTAACTCCAGGTATTATATTTTGTAAGATTTATTAATAATCACTTGAAGTAGAGGAAAAGTATAGCCTGAGTAAAGATAAGTTTTCCAGACTGTGAAAGTGGGAGAAGAGCGTGAGAGGGCGGGGTTACAGAAACTTCTCTCCAACACATAAGGACATAACATAAGGACAAAAGTAGGATTCTGGGAAATGGAGTTTTGGGGTACAAAATTCTAATTACACTGTGCCCTGAAAGTCTACAGGTAGTTTTGGTTCTTCCATGGGCCCAGGCAAGCTGTTTGACTTTGGGAATGATGGTACTTGCTCTCCAGAGGGTGCTAATCCTGCAAGCTTGGGGGCAATAGTGTCTGAGGAGCTGATAAATGAGAAACATTGCTTCCTGTTTGTCAGACCAGGGCTAGTTTGGGAGCCCTTGGCCACTGAACAGTCTGCATTTTGCTCTCATAGAACCTACACAGAGGATTTCACCTTGGGTTTTGCGACCCACCTATTATTTCCTTACTACTTTTTATTAATAAAAACTTTGCATGAGATTCTAAAAATTTGCTTATCTTCTGGAGTATGTTGGAATTCTCCAAACCCTCCAACCCAACTTGTAACTAACTGTAACCTCTCTCCAGTTTTAAAGAGAAGTGTCCGTGCCTTGGAAAGTGCTAGAACTTGAGAAAGGGCTGTTGCTGCTGGTCTCCAAAGTCACCTTGTTGTGGCTGAGTTTTTGCCTGGTTTTCACATGCAGATAGATAAGCCCCTTGATATCTTTGCCTTGTAGGAAGACACCTTCCAACAGTATGTGAGGCCAGAGATTAACACGCAGCTTTCTGACTTCTGCATCAGCCTTACAGGAATTACACAGGTGATTATGCCATGGACTTTTTATGTTTATAGTGTGAGAAAGGGACTGAAAATTCAGGCTTTATTTTTTTAAAGCAAAGGTTTGTTATTTGACAGTGTAATTAAAATTCAAATGATGGTGTTCCTTATCACATAACAGTCTTCAAAGATTTTATATATATATATATATATATATATACACACACACATACATATTTATAACCCTTACTTTCTGTCTTAGTAACAACTCTTAAGATAGGGCAAAGGCTAGGCAGTTGGGGTTAAGTGACTTGCCCAGGGTCATATAACTAGATAATGTCTGAGTCCAGGTTTGAACCCAGGTTCTCTTGATCCCAGGCCTGGCACTATCCAGTGTGATACCTAGCTGCCCTCTTCAAAGATATTTTAAGCTTTGTTTTTTTTTTTAAAATAATAGCAGGAAATCGCAAATAAATATGTCCCCTTGATCAGCTTGGCAGGAAGGTCTAGAATTCTCCTAGCTGGCTAGAATTGACCACCTTGTAAGATTTTCCTCAACCTCTCATGGTAGGGATGCATCTGATGGTTATTCATATCAAGATGTTTAGGAGAGATGCCATTCTAATATTTGGTGTCCTGTTTAATTCATTTCTTGTTCATAGCCCATCTTGTGATAAACCTAGTCTAATGATTTAGCTCCCTGGCCCTTTGGTAAAGTTCTTCTATTAGGATAGTGGTGATTAGTTCTGCCCTAAAGTTTGAATCATTGCACTCCCCAGTTATGTTAGGTTGGTGACAGTTACCCTTAATCCTGAGCTCTCTCCCAGTCCCTGGTTGTAAATAAATATTATCTTAAAGAGGGATGCCCCCTATCCCTTTGTTCAGGAGTGATAGATGAGCTTAGATTCAGGTAATGGGTTACTTAAAAAAAAATACCAACAAATCTTGAGAGTTAAAAGATGTCCTCAGACAGCCCCCTTTCCCACCCTGATTTGTGATGTTGCTGCATGGTATCTCTTGAGATTGAGCCCCTCTTGGAAATTTTCCATTTTTAGGATATGGTGGACCGAGCCGCCACTTTCCCGCAGGTGCTTCGCAATGTAGTGGAGTGGATGAAGCTGAAGGAGCTAGGAACCACGTACAAGTACTCCATATTGACAGATGGGTGAGTAGATGCCCTGGGGACCAACGGTGCCCATTGCAGACAGACGGACGAACGGACAGACATGCAGACTTCTGGTGAGGATAAAAGAGAAGCTGCAACAGGTGCTCACTTCTCAGAATAAAGGAGAGCTGTATGGTAACAGTGCTTCCCAAGGGTCCATCCAGCAGGAAACCCATCTAGAGCTGCCTAGGCTGGAAGAAGGGGGCAAACAGGGATTCCAGAAGGCCATCCAAGAGGGCAGGAGGACAAGGGGGGAGCAGCTGGCAGCACATTCATATGTACCCCTAACTAGGAGAGCTTTGAAGCAAAAGAGCTTCTCTGAGGAATGAAAGCTTCTTGAGGGTGGGCACAGGTGGTCCTCTTTGTGTCCTCTGTCCTTGGTGTAGTACCTAGCTCCTTGTCTGATGGACGGCCTGCCCTTCTCACACGCCCCCCCCCCCCTTGTTAGTCAGCATTTCAAAGTTTCCCAAGACCTTCTTCTGTTGTTATCCCTGTCATTTGCAGACGAGTAATGTGAGGCTAATATGATTGGTGTTGTCAGGGATGTTCCTGCTGTGCCACCTGCCTTTTGCTTGCCTCTCTTAAACCCAGTAGCCTACTTCTCAGGCCTATCCAGCTCTGCCTCCCCTCAGCTCCCCCCCCAAATATTCCCTTCTCCAAATCTTGGGTGCAGTTGCCTCTAGATACTGCACGCTCATCCCTTCTCTGTGTCTCAATTTCTGCTTGTTGGGACTCCCCTGATATCTCCCCATCTCCTTCCTCTCTGCACTTCTAGGCCCATCTTCTCCATGAAGCTTTCTCCTAACAGTGATGCCCACATCAGCTGTTTCCCTCTGAACTTCCCTGCTCCTTTCTGTCTGGCCTCCTCTTTTGGATACCTTAAGTCCTGTGTGCTTATCATGGTTTCCTAGGAAAGGGAGTTCTGGCCAATGGACATAGGTTGGAGTGTGGAAGAGTGTGCCCCTGAGAAAGAGGACACTGGAGTACCTGGGGCTTGGGGGCAGCTCTCTGACTCTCGCTAAAGAGCAGGAACCTGGCCATCGAGGAGGAAGTTGCTGCTTGTCCTTCCCCTATAGATGTCTAACGGGGCTGTCAGATGGGAGAGCGTCCTGGAGAGGTCGGAGCAAGGAGAGAAAAGCAGAGTGGTGATTGAGGCCTCCCCCTTGGAGGTCAGTTGCATAATGGAGAGCTGCTGTCTTCTGAGACCAGATAGCCCAGATGTGGCAGAGAGATCCTGGACTCGTCAGGTGGGATGGCTGCCACGTGCTTCTGGGGATTTTGTGCAGATGCCAGCGACATTGCTGGGGAATGTAGGAATGGTGTTAGAGATCATGACCAGTAATTGTTGGACTGAAGATGGGAACCCAGCTGGAGGTAAAGGCCTGCTGCTGACAAAGGCCAGGCTTCCGAAGACAGAGACAGGATGAAGAAGTGAGGGCTGTGGCTGCCCTAGGGGATGTAGGTTTGGCGTCTGCACCCCTGTTCCCAACAGAGCGGTGACTGGCGCCTGGTCACAGGAGAGAGCCTTGGATCATGAGGCTGGATGAGTGTGTCCTTGCCTGGATTCTTTCAAATTCCAGCTGGCAAAGGAAGGGGGTAAGAAGAAACTATTGTTCTGTTCTGTGGCCTGCTGGCCAGGGAATGAGGAGCTCAGCAGGAGCAAGAAGAATTGGGCACCCCAAGAACCATCAGGATAAAGGGAGGAACTAGCCCAGAGCCTACGACCTCCAGCAAGGCCACGTCTTAAGGACCCAGAAAGTGAGAAACAAGTAGGACAAAGTCCTGACTCCTAGCATTTGCTTTCCAGGGGGGAATGTCATAGGGACTTATGTCAAAGATTTGACAGGACATGGAGGAGGAGAAGGAAAATGGGGTACAGAGGAGCACTCACTGGGGCTCAGTGGGGAGGAGCATGGTAGAGCATTGGGGTGAAGCTTGGAGAGATGAGACTGCCATCAGAGTAGACCACAGGCAGAGGGTACCTGATCAGGAGCATGAAATAGCCAGGCTGAGGGAGGATGGAGCAAGACTGGCCAAGGGGGGAGATGTAGACTTTGGTTATTCTGGCATTTGCCAGGGGCAGATGCCCTGATTTTTCCCTTTTAAAGATAGGACCTGATGTCCATTGCAGAACTTGACTATCAAGGTAGAAACAGTCTGGGGATGGGGACGCTCACACCTCAGCATTGACAGCAGAGGAGGAGAGACCAGCTGGGATGATCTGATGGAGCCCAGACCCGAGTTAGAGCAGATGTCCGTGGCCTGGGGCATGAGCAGGGACGATCCCACACACTCAGTGCTGTTGCCCTGGGGGCTAGGCATCTAGGAAATGATGTTCTGAGGATACCAAGGAAACAAGGATGACGAGAAGAACCAAAGATGCCCAAAGGACAGAGGGAATGGAGCAGAGGTGCAGGAGCATGGAAGCTTGGCTTGGCTGAGGGAGGCTGGTGAGGAGCCAGCAAGAGGAAAAGGCTGGAGGGGGCTAGGAGGCCTGGTGGAAGGCTGGATGGATGAAGTGGAGTGAGGCACAGCAGAACCCAGAGCAGCTTCAGCCAGAGCTGGATGGAGCTATGAGAAGAGGGCTGGATGAGGCAGTGGAAGAGAGGTGGTGGCACTGGAAGGGAGGAGGGCCTGCATCTAGTTGGATGCTGGTCGTATCCAGATACTTTTGACTGGCTTTTGAACATGGACAAGAGGAAGCAGAGATCCCAGTCTGGCTTCAGCACCAGCAGTTGTGGGGACCAGCCTTCTCTTTGCTTTGACCACATGAGGAGACTGGGAGGTTAGGGGAGTCTTACTGGTGTTGGACAAGGTGGAAAAGTATGGGCCGGGGTATATTGGAGACCAGCTGAATGCTGGGGCCCAAAGAGGAGTCTTTGGTTCTGGGGCATTTTGTCAGGAAGCCACCTTCCCCAGGGATCTCTGCTGGCCCTTTTAGTGTTTAACCCTGATTAGTGACTTGGCTAAATGTGCAATGGACGGCAGACTTAACCAAGGTGACCCAGAGGGGAGCTAATACAGCTGACGTGTCAGGCAGCACAATCAAGACCCCCAAATGCCTTGGCCAACAGGTGCATTGGGCTGAATCTAAGGAGAGTGGTAATGGGCATTAATGACCATTCACGGCCCTCTCTCAGACAGAATGCACTCTCCTAGGCAGCAATTTGAAGAAGACTGGGGGTGTTCGGAGGACTTAGGGTGGCAGTGCTTGGCCAGAGGGAAGCCCTGCTCTCCATCAGCAATGGATAGAGGGAGGCCCTGTTATCAAGGTAGTAACAGCAGATCAGTCTTAAAGATGAGGGGCTGGGAGTGGAGAATAGTGCCCAGCTCTCTGCTGCCCTGGACTCAGACATAAGTTTAGTTCTGGTGGCTGCATTTAGAAAGAGCTTTGAGACTGGAGATCTGAGGGCTGCCTCCAGAGAGCCCCCGAGGTTTTCTAGGGAGGCTGTGTGATGCCTCGGACCTCTTGTCAGGGCTGGACCAGGGGCCCTGCAAGGTCTGACAGCTGGGAGGCGGTGCTGGGTTTGCTCATATCATCCTTGAAAAGCAGGGGCAGTGGGAGCCATCACTCCGAAGGGAGTACAGAATTGGGGAACAAAGGGTGGGGTTGTGATAGCCATGTGTGGGTCCTTCTAGTGTCCCAGTGGAGTGGAAGGGGCTTCCCTGGAGCTCTTGGGTGCACTGATTGGCCCCATGGTGGTGGATGGGGTGAGAGCTGGTCAGGGAGAAGAGGGAGCTGGGATGGGAAATAGAGGGCCTCCTTGAAAGGCCTTCATGTTCACTAAGAGGGGTGAATGAGGAGTTTTTTTGAAGTGTTTTGTTGTCAGCATTGGCTGCTTTTGTCCTTTTCTTCTTTTTTTCTGATTAAAAAATGTTTTAATTTTTTTGACTGTTTCCTTTTTTTTTTTAAAACAATAAGCAGAAATATACTTTTAGTTCTGTCATCTTGGTACAGATGAGTAATGGGTGTCCATTTTGTGTTGAAGCTTATGTATAACAGCCATGAAATCCATGTTCTGTCCTGTGCTTAATGAAAGCAGGGTCAGCCTTAGGACTGTTACATGGTAGGTCTAGCTGCTTTCCAGGAGTGTATGTGGGGGCACTGGGTGACTGATGTTGGGCATGGCCTATAGGAGATTGTTGCCTCCAGCCCCATCTCACCTGGCTCTGCCATCTTTTACTTGGTTTTCATGGGAGCTGGGGTTTATGCGGGGGGAGGAGGGAAAGAACTGATTGTTACAAGTAAAGAAGTACGGATTTTGTAAGTTAGTGATAATGACTAGTTAATTGTAAAAGAAAAAGGATAAGACGATTTAAGTAAAAGTGAGCAGAGCCAATGCAAATCAGAATGATTGAAAAGAATCAGTTGTAATTCTAGTATAGCATTTACCTTCTCCTTTTTTTCCCCCCTCCCCTCCAAGTTCATGGGATATGAGTAAGTTCCTGAATATTCAGTGTCAAATCAGCAGGCTCAGATACCCTTCTTTTGCCAAAAAGTGGATCAATATTCGAAAGTCATATGGAAACTTTTACAAGGTAATATTTGTTTATTTTGTTAAACAGTGATGATATTGATGTTAACAGACTTGTTATGCCCCATACTTATGTCAAGGAAGTCCTTTGACCATTCCCTCTGCAGAAATGGCTTGTGGTTATCTACTTGATATTGTTCTCAGACATTACTTTCATTTCCCAGATTGGAAGTGAGTGAGCTGCTCTAGCCACCATGGCCCTCCCTTTGCTGCTATGGCTGCCCAGACAGAGTGGTGACTTCAGGATGGAAAGTGTGGGGAGTAAAGGGGAATAGATTATAGTTGAACACATGGAGCATTGATTCCCCCATAGTCTTCAGCCTAGCTCCTGCTACTCCATGGATGCTTGCCTCAGATGCTTCAGAGTCTTCCAAGTTCCTGCCCTAGGAAAAAAGGGGAGGATGGGGAATGGTAGTAGAATGATTATCAGATGCTGCCTTGATTTCTTAGCTTATGGGGCCATTTTAGTTTCAGGATCATCAGGTGACCTGTTACTGTAATGTCCTCTTGAAAAAACCAGACTCTAAAAAGGCATTCAGCAACTGGGTTTTGGGGCCCTTTGGCTCTTAGCATGGCTGACTTAGGGGACTGAATTTGGCTACTCTTCTTGGGGATGTCTGGTTCTAGTCCTGTTCACTTGCCCTTGATTCAGATCCATTCAAAAAGAAAGAAGTTACTGTTGTTCCTGTTAGAGATTGGCTGTGTATAGCACACCCGTTACCGGATCATGAATTGATTTTTTTGTGTCTTACCTCCCTGGCTCAACTCCTCAGGGGTTGTACTTCAGTACATCCCTTCCTGTAGTTTTCCTGAGCCCTAAAGGCAGAGTCTTGGTAGTGATAGCAGCTGGTGCTTGCTGGTAAGGAGAGCCAGGAAGGATCCATTTCATCACCATTGGCTTTCCCTCCCCCTGTTTTTGACAGTCTGGTGAGGTGGCAAATATCACTGTTTGTTGGGGATGTCCTCAGGAGCTGGACTTGGCCTTGAGTGGCTGGCTGGTGAGGAGAGTGGGCATATGCTGACTCAGGTCCTTTCTGGGTTCTTTGAGTCTCCTTATGAGTCTCCTCAGCACTTGGGGCCAGGAGAGCTGGCTCCTACAGATTCCTCTCCTCTGCCCTTCCTTCCAACCAGATTTCCCATGCAGCAGGTGCATTTTCTCTCCTTCGGATTTGATATTGAGGTTATCCTTCACATTATTTCCTCTGCAGTTTTGGGAAGAATTCAGCTCTTAGACCCCGTTTTTCTTAGTATCAGTTTTCCTTCTGGGGTAGAGCTGTTTCTGAACTTTTGAGTTGATGATGCTGGAGGCATTGCTTGACAGTCCCATCCAGCAGATACTACACAGCTCAGTGTAGTTGGGTTCTTTCCAAAGGACCTAGCATGGTGCAAGTCTGTGCCTTCCTATGTTTGTCATTGTTGTTTACAGTGCCCCATGACCTTGGCGAATGTAATGTTATTGAGCATTCTACTACTTATTCCCTCTCATTTACACCTACAAGTATTTTAATAAAATGCATTTTTTATTGTTCTTTTGAGATATATTCCCAAGAGTGAAATGATACGGATCGAATGGGGGTGGAGATCGATAGGATGAATTCTTACTTTTTGTAGAATCCTGTCAGATTTCCTTCTGCAGATTCTACTACCATGCAATACTATTATTAATGTGTGAGTGTAGCTATTTGATCACTTCTCCACCAGCATTGAGTTTTTGCTGTTTTTTCCACCCCCTGCTTTAGTGGGTGTGAGGTGCTACTGTGCTCTGATATATACCCAGTGAATTTTAGAAGAATTTTTATTTGGTGTACACTGGGGGGGGGGGGGGGGGGTGTTTGATTGGGTCAGTGCAAGTTCTTCCTCTGCCAGTACAGATTGCTCTTTTTCTATCCCTTCCATTCGGTGTGATTCTCACCCGTAGTTCTCTACAAATCCTTCTTAAGGAGGATGTGTCCAACACCTTATTCTTTTTTAGACTTGATGCTTTTAGATCTCCATATAGCCTGAGGGCTCTTTTTGTCTTGCTGCTTAAATATATAAACTTAGCTATTTAGAACATCCCATTCCCTGGAATAAGTATTGGTTGAAATAATGAATTTGTTGAAGATTTTGACTAATACCCAAAGCTTGGATGTATTCTGTGCCTATTTACTTGTGTTTCTTTGTTTCCTGCCTAAGAAACTTTACAGGCTGAGGAAGGTACTAGGCCCTTTTGGTCTCAGATTTACATGCTGGGGATCAAGATAACGGTCTAGAGTTTTAAATTGTTCCAGGTGTTCTCTCGGAGTGAGCCCTCAAAGCAGGTGGCAAATAATCCAATGTGCTTTGTTCCCAGGTTCCTCGGAACCAGACCAAGTTGACCATCATGCTTGAAAAGCTGGGGATGAGTTATGATGGGCGGCCCCACAGCGGCCTTGACGACTCCAAGAACATCGCCCGCATCGCGGTGCGCATGCTCCGGGACGGCTGTGAGCTGCGTGTCAATGAGAAGATGCACGGGGGGCAGCTCACGAGTGTGTCCTCCTCTTCACCTGTAGAGGGCGCCCCCGCCCCGCAGATGCCACATTTCCGAAATTAACAAGGGTTATTGCCTCCTGCATGGTAGCCCACAGCTTGGGTTGCTACCAAAAGTTAACAGATGGTCAATCATTTCATTGAACTAACTCTACGATGCAAAAGTCAAGCACCTTAGACATTTTAAAGTTTTATTACAGATATATATGCATATATGTGTATTTTGTTGAACAAATATATATGTATATATGTGTGTGTGTATATATATTTGTTGAACAAACAGCAAATGGAGGGAGTATTTGAATTCAATGCCACCAGCACTTTTAGTTCTTAAAGTATTGTTAAATGATTCTCATATGTGTTATGTGTGTGTGCAAGAGTATACATTGGCTCACACACACAGACATATATATGTGTGTGTATATATATATCTGTATGTTCCTTTGGAAGTAAGCTTGAATATTTGAGAATACGAGGTGCCCAGTCTGCATTCTGGTGGATTTGTCCAATTCAGCATGTTCTTAGCCCCTGTGGACTCATTCTCCCAGGGAAGCACCTCATCCCTGTGGTGTTAGGCATATTCCTCTGGCAGCGTCTGACCAGCAGTGTCCTGGACCGAGGGGTGGCAGAGGTCAAGAATGTGCTGGCATGTTCATTCATCAGTTTACTGCTATGGTTAGAAGAAGACCAGCCTCTCTGTGTATGGTTGGACGAAATCAGGTCAGGTCAGAGGATCTGATTAAAAATTTTTCTATTTAGTGCAGATTACTGAAAAGTGGAAAGTGTAGTTTGGGGAAAATCATAGAAAACATGACATTGAACTTCTTTTACAGTTTTTATGAGGATTAGGTTTTAGGTTTGTTTTTTTTTCCCCCTGCCACACAGCTGTAGGCTGAAAGTTTCTGAAGAAACCAAGTAAATAATAAGTAGGTATGTACTTTTCAAGGATTGCTTATCAGAATAGTCTTAAAAATCAAGTGTCACCATTCATATTCATTACAACAAAGGAGAATAAAGTCAAGTGATACATTCCACCACATTTTATGTTTTTATGAAAGAGCACTTAGGGAGACTGATGAACTTGTAGAATTCGAAGGTCCTTAGAGATCATTTAGAATATTCCCTTGTTTTCTAGGTAAGGAGATGGGCTCAGAAAGGCTCAGACTGGACAACTTCTCAGTCCCCTCCCAGCGCTCTGTAATGTATAAAAAACCAAACCAAACCGTACCTTGTTGGCCACCATCAGATTTGTCTTCAATATATGTTAGATAAACCTTTGAGTTACCCGCTACGTGTTAAACAGTGATCATTTGTATGGGATCAGGAAACAGTCAGTTCTTATTCACTCCAAAGAAAACACATTCTGCCAGTGGACAGAGGAGGACATTTTACCTAGAAGCAAAAATCTTGTTTGGATGTATTCGGAGACTGCTCTTCTCATTGCTTCTTCCTGGAGCCCAGCTTCTTTAGTGGTTGCTAGATGAGAATACTGGGCACTCCTACAAGAGGCATATTAGACTCATGGGCAGAGATGAGCCTGGGTATCCCATCTTTTTAGGGGAGTCTTCAGCACTTGCCGAGTTGTTGATGATAATGATGAAAAGAGATGCTCTGGTTGAAGTGTGACTGGCTTCCCTGCCCTTAGTTCTGTATGTTTTCAAGGTGGGCACATTTGCTCAGTTTTTGACATACATCAATGACTTGAGTCATTGAGGCATTCTTTAATTAGCCTACTGCATTGTGTTATGTTTTTATTCTTCTTTTAACTTGAAGTATGCCCCTTATTTAAAGACCTCTGAGTAAGTATACAAGGATGTACTTGATCATATGTTTATTTGTTTTGCCTTTGGGGTGATAGTGTACAGTTCTCTTGAAAGATGGATTGATGGGGTTGTGGCCCAGAACTCTGGAGCATGGTGTATGCTACATTTCTTTAGAAAGCCTGATGTGGGTGAACTGTGAAAGTGATTGAATCTCAGTGTTGGGAGTTTCCTTTCCCTTTTGAAAATACCACCCCCATTTCGAGGGGACCTTTCTTTTTGTCTTGGTCGGAATGCTGATACCTTTAAAAGTCACTGTGCTGTTATCGCATGCACCTCTCTCTTAGGCTCCAGAAGGTCATGCTCTGTCTCTGCTTTGCCGGCCAAACCCAATATTGATTTTGTTTTGGACACCATGTACCCTACCAACCTCTCTGGGAGCTGCTGTTCTCTTGGCCTTTTCTGCCCAATAGGATCTCCTAAGTTGGATGATAAGAGCCCCCTCAAGCTCCTCCTTATTAACAGTCAGGACTGTTTTTAGTTTGACTCTCTGGGAAGTCTGGAATTTGGGCTACTCATCTGAGTTTGTTCAGTTTTGTGGTGTGGCAGTGGCAGCAACCCTTTTTTCTCACTGGTAACTCATTAATACCTAAGGTTTATTTCAAGGGAAGGTAGAGTCGACAGATACCTTTTTAGTGTTACAGGCATGCATCTTACTGGCATTGCAAGAAGAATCTTTTTATTTTTGTTACCTTTTTGTGAATGACCTTTTCACTAGATTTTCCTTTGTGGCATCTATAGTTGACTCTGCTTGAAATTCCTGTTAATTCTCATCTCTTTTAGACCAGTGGTTTATTACTTTTCTGTTTGGTTCAAGCCAGAAACCACTGAGCCAAGCGCTGAGCAACCCACCACGATAGCTTGTCTGTTCTGCCCTCTGGTACTTCAGTGATTGGGTGACCATCTAGACTAAAGACCCCAAGTTAGTTCTTTTACAGACTTCCTCTTCCGTTACTTTCTCTGTGCCCAAAGTGCCTAAAGGGAGCAGTAACTGATGTGTGTCTAAAGAGGGCCAGTGGAGCCTCCCCTCCAGCTGACCTGACCTGAACCACAAGAATCCCCAGCAGGTTGGATTCCAAGAGTAGAAGCACATCACCCAAACCCTTTCAACCCTGAGAAGGGAGGCAGGTAGGCAGGTGAGGATCCTGATCAGAATTCCCACCATAGGATCATGAAATTGGAGAAGGGACTTAATTGAAGAGGACCAAGCATAAAAGATTCGGGGAGAGCAGTGTAACCAAAGAGCTTCCTTACCCACCCCTTGATACTATTTGCCTTGGAGACCTACCTATTTTCTTGTATTCATTTGTCTTCAGTTTGTTAAACAATGTATTATTGCTGTTATCTTGAGGGAGGGGGAGGGTGAGGGGGGGGAGAGGAAGAGATTATGGAGAGGATGGAATTAATACACTTTGTTCCAGAATAAAATCATGCACCTTTTGTTATCTTATGTGCCTTTTATCCTTCCTTCTTTTCCCCACCAGCATTCTTTTCATTCATTTGATGTTCTCTTTCCCTCAAAAGTGACTGTGGTCAATAATTCATGGTTCATCTTGACTAATAGCTCAGCTCTGTAAGCATGAGAGAGCAGAAGGAGTCTAGCACCTGGTCTCCTTGAAAAGCTTTTAGATCTAACCCTTAATTTGAGATAGTCTTGTCTGCAGGATCTCCTCTGTGAGCTTTGCTCCCCTCAGGGCTGACCATGGGCAACAGAGGGGACCAGTCCTCAAGCTGACTCGAGGTGACCTTGACAGGAGGGAAATTAGGAAAGGGGAAGGATGAAGAGGGAATGAGTTTCATTTTGAATATGCCAAGTGAGTGATGCCTATGGGACATAGAGGTCTAGATGGCTAGTAAACAGAGGCGGGGGAAGGGTCATTCACCTCAGTGGGCAGTTTGCATAGAGATAACGTTGAAACTGGGAGGTTGGGGGGGGACTGAGAGTGTTGAGACCCCTGGACAGGGCCGGAAGGGCAGAGAATGTAGTATAGCATTGTGCCTAGCACAGGCCTGATCCCCTCAAGAGAGGGGTGATTGAGAAGTGCTCACTGAGGAATGGGTGGGTGTGGAGGATTGCCTAGTGGGCAGAAAAGGTGCTGAGGGGTAGAAGGGTAATCATGAGAACCTGGCAGTTTCCACTCTTGAAGCTTCTTCATTGTCTTCCCTCCACCTCCCTGCCAGCCCAGTAGTGTGTACCTCCAGACCCTTCTGGCTGTTAACCTTCTCTCCACTGCACCTTAGTTCTGCTTCCCATCACCTCCCTGTCTCGACCATCCACCATGTAGCCCCTAATGCCCAAGTCTGGCCTCTGCTCAGAAAGTGCCACTGACTCCCTATTGTCTAGGATAAATCTGAGCATGCTGGCCTTTGAAGCCTATCGTGGTCTGGGTCCAGCTTAGTCCCCAGGTGTCTTTCACTCTAAGGTGCCCTGTGTTGGCGAGGCCTGACTGGCCTGAATCCCCCGTTCCCTTTGGCACTGTCAGTTAACAAAAGAATCTTGATTTAAGATGTGACAGGAGGACATTAAGGGAGCTGCTGTGTGCGAAGCATGGGGACTAAAGAAAGACAAAAGTACAATCCTGGCCTCCAGGAGCTTGCTGTCTAACTGGGGAGCAGCAAGCAGCCCGCTGTGTGCAAACAGTAAGGGATACTGGAAATCCTCTTGGGGAGGCACAAAGAAAGCCAGGAAGTAAAGATGAGGATGGAGAATGATCCAGGCTGGGGAGAGTCTTGTGAGGGACAGCCAAAAGGCTCAGGTCTCTGGATCCTAGGGTTCTTGGTGAGGAGGAAGGTGGATGAAGATTGGAAAGCTGGGAATGGGCCACTTTATGAAGAGTTTTACAAGACTAACAAGGTTTTCAATTTGATTTTGGAGGCAATGGGGAGCCACCAATGCTTGTTGAATAAGAGTGATGTAAGAACTGAACTTTAGGAAAATCAGTTGATGGATTGGTCTGAAATGGGGAGAAATCCAAGGTAGATGGTCCTACCCGCCACCCTCCCCAGCTATTGCAGTAGCCCTGGCATGAGGTGATGAGGGTATGCACTGCAGAAGGGGGCATTTTTGAGGATACTGCAAAAATGCACCCAATGGGCCTTGGCAACTGCTTGGATAGGGGGGTGAGAAAGTGCGGAGGCCAGGATGGCTGGGGCTGGGAGTCTGAGGGACAGAGGAGCTAGGAATGGAGAGGGCTTTGGCAGGATGGATAATGAGTTCTATTTTAGACAATGAGTTTGAGACATCTGTTGGATATCCAGTTCAAGACATTTAATCATAGGCAGACACAGGCCTGGTGATGAGGGATACTTAGGGCTGGACAACAGATCCAAGAATCATCAGCATAGCCAGATGGGAAGCCTTCTGTAGGCCGGTGGCCAGGGGGCTGTGTCAGCACCTCAAACCAAGCCCCTTACACAATTGCATCTCCCAGAACTTTGAGCTTTGTGTTTTCCACTTGGGCAAAGAACTAGCCTAACCTGAGTCCTGCCGAGCCTTGGGAAGTGCTAACCTAGCCTGCGCCACAGGGTCCTGGCTTAGGAAACGGTGGTGCTTCTGTCCCTTAGATGGTACCATCCACCTCCCATCATGGTGCCTTGGCTCAGGCCTTCCCTCTTCTCTACCTTTCATAGCTTGGTGCCCGAAGGAGCTCAACCCTCCACCAGGTGGTTTTCCTAATCTGCCCCGTGCGTGCCCCAGGTAGCGTTTAACTTGTCTCCTTCCTTGGGAGGATGCATGTCTATTGTATAGACTAGAGGTTCATAGGACCCTGAACCCAGAGCTGGAAGGGTCCACAGAGGTCCACTGAGGCCCTTTTGTGGCAGATGGAGACACAGACCCATCCCCATTCAGTGACTTGCCCCAAGTCACGCTGAGAGTCGGGTTCTGCCTTGGAGTTGGACCTCAGACCTTTCAGTGCCAGAGCCAGCGATCTTTCTAGGCCAGTAGGTTGCATGCAGCCTAAAGTAGCCTAAAGATCAGGGATTGTTCCACTTTTTAGCCTAGGGCAGTGTCTGGCGTTCAGGAAGTGTTCAATCAATGCTTGTCAAATTAGATTGTCACATACCTTCCTAAAATAGAGACAAGCCATGGCTATGTATGGCTTTCTTCCACTCCGGTAGCCCTGCTTACAGAGTGCAGTACCCTGGCTGAAGGGGCGAAGGGGAGACCTTTTAAAGAAAGTTGTAGTGCCCAGACCTGGGGGTATTTATCGGCAACTGGGAAGGAGCCCTGAGAGAAGGATAGACTGAAGACGCATGAGGCTTAGGGTGTAGGGAGGGAGGGCTTGAGCAGGCCAGAGCCTTGGGGTATTCAATCCCCACTGTGTGCCAGTCACTGAGAAGGGCAATGGTGAAGTGAGTGGGAAATTAAGTGGACGAACCGGATGTCTTCTTGAGATCTGGTGACCTGTGGCCACTCAGTAAGCTCTGCCTCGCTTCCAGAGAGCGAGGCCAAAGGGAAACTCGCTTCTGGATCTCCAGAGACAGTTGGATTTCACCTGGTGGCAATGGGCCTTGCTGTCTGTGTTTCTGTCTGCCATAAGAGGAGAGGAGGCCTTCCTTCCAGGGAGGTGGTGGATATTCCAGAGTGATGCAATTCAACCAGCGTGCCAGTCACAGTAGTGCATGCTGGGGAGAGAGGCAAGGACAAAACTGAAACAGACCCTGTCCTCTAGGGGCCTGCATTACATCCAGAGATGTGTTTGCTTTGGGGCACCCCATCTCAGAAAGGACGCCAACAGGCCGGATGGAGATTGTTCTGTGGAGGGTGACCAGCATAGTGGAGAGCCTTGTGATCATGCCATTTGAGCTTCCTCTGAAAGAACAGGAAGGAGGCCACCGGGTGAAGTGGGAGGAGGAGAAGGAGGAGGTGTGACCCCAGGGCAGTGAAGCAGAGGCCAAGACCAAGGGATTATTAGCAAAGATTTCCAGCCCTTGTAGTGGTGCTGGGTACCTCACTCCTGAAAAGACTGAGGCTGGCCTTGTTCATGACCCCTCTTACCCTGGTGTGGGCAGTCTTCATAAAACGTTGTGGCCGAAGAATCCATACTCACCCTTCTGGTAAGAAGCTTTGGCACTTTTAACTAGGGATGCTCAGGTGTCCTCTAACACCCAGCTTGGATGAGCTGAAGAACTTACATTCACAGGTTGGATCCTGATGGCCTCTCTTGCTATGGGATGTCCATTCCCCTGGGTTCTGTAGCATAGTAACATCTGTAGGGCCTCATGGTGCCACCCCATGCCCATGGGGGTGGGCATTGGTGGGAAGGGTGGCATAATCCCACCTCCACTAGCCTTGATGGGGTTGGTGTCCCATACCTCTCGACCTTTCTTCCTAAGCTCTGCATCTGACTTCCCTTCACGCTCTGCCATCTTAGCCTCGTGTTTTCTTACAATGGCCAGCCCCATGGCACATGGGCACTGAAGCTGGACCAGGCGTGCCCACTGCCCATCTGTCTCCTTTGCCATCACCACAGACTTTTTTTTTGAAGAATGCCTTCACACGTATGGCTACCTCGACAAAGAGGAGAAAACTGGCACGTGATTCTGTGCAGCAGACTGCGTCTTTGGGACCGCGGGATTAACAGGGAGATGCAGAAAAGGCAGAGTCTCCCGCTTCTGCTTTGGTGGTTGATTACTGCCAAATGGCTGGCTGGCTTTCTCCAGGAGGTTGAGACGCCCCCGCTTCAGGAGAGAGACAGCAATCCCAGGCACTGCCTGCCTTCTCCACACTTGCTGTTGGCCTTTGGTCCCTGGCTCTTTGTCCAGAGCGCAGAGCTCAGGGCTGAGGCCGCACAATCGGTTCCTCGATCTCCTTTCTGCCGCAAAATGCGTCAATGAGATAACTGGATAGGAGGATCCTTCAAGCAAGGGCATCTTAGGCTTCAAAAGAGGGTGGGGGAGGAAGTGGTGCCCTTGTTCAGATAAGTAAAAGGCACAAATGCGGGCACAATTTCTGCCCCAACCAGCAGATCCTGGGCTTGACCAGGCTGCCTAGGAAACCAGGATACGGTGGTCCAACTCAGGCCTAGTGAAGCCGTGCCTCATACATTTATAGTGTGAAGGAGACCAGATTGAGAGATGGACAGACTCTCAGAAATCGTCTGGTCTAAGCCTCTCATTCTACAGTTGGGAAAACGGAGACTCAGAAGGAAGACACGACTTACCTAAGGTCTCCCAGCCTGTACAATGGCAACCTGTCCTTGGCTTCATTAGTCAGGCTCCAAAATTCTCTGGCTGAAACCTTTCTTCAAGATGCTCCCCGTTTCCCTGGTTGGGGGAGAAGAGGCGCCCCACCCCATGCCATCCCTTAGCCTTCATTTCTTTCTTTAAAGGGAGAAGTGGTGCCTTCTGTTTGTACATCACGTTGACTTCCCGAGCCTTCCCTTCTCCAGACTGCTAAGCGACACCCGCCGGCCCTGGGCCAGAAGGGGCTGCCATAGGCAAGCCCAAGGAAGGCACAATGTGCGGTTCCTCCACTCTCTCCAGGCCAGGATGGACTGTCACAATTTGGTGGGGGGGGGTTTGGAGTTTCCTGTTTCTTTTTCTTCTACATATTTGAAGGGTAGAAAGTCTTTCTTCCTCTTCCCAGGGGCTGATAGCAAATGCTGGCCACACCCCGCCAGGCCGCTTCCTCCTGCTGCCACCAGACCGGCAAGTTCTGTCCCCAGCCAAAGCTTCCTGCATCTGATAGGGGGCATCCTGGTGCCTCGCTCTCACCCTGCCTTCGCCTCTCCTCTCCTCTGGTGCTGCCCCCATCACCTCCACCCGGACTGCTGCAGGAGCGGCTGGGGAGTGCGCCTGCCTTGAATGTCTCTCCACTCCCGTCAAGCCCCCACTCAGCCACCAAAGGGATTTTCCTGTCGCCTGGGTCTGATCATGTCCTCCCTCAGTAACCTGCAGTGACTCCCTATTGCCCCAGAGTGCTCTCCCTCCGCCCCTCCTTGGCTGCCTCTGAGTCCCCACTAAAATCCCACCTTCTGCTGGAAGCCTTCTCCAAACTCGTGCCATTCCAGTGCTTTCCCTCTTTTAATTCCTTCCCACTTAGCTTATATAGAACTTGTTGGCACACACTCGTTTATTAGGCTCTTTTTGGAGCCCCAGTGCTTACTTAGGAGGTGCCTAATAGATGTTTACTTTATAAACAGGGGGAATTCGCTGGGGGTTAGGGACCTTATTAACAGCTGAATCTGTCGTTCTGGGGGGTCTGTCTATGTGCCGTGCTGCTTCTCCCAGCGCGATAGAGACAAACGTAGTATCAGCAGACTAGCAAGGAGCACAGACCCAGGAATTTGGACTAAACGACCTTAGATGTCATCTAGTTCAATTCCCTTAAATTTTTCAGAGAAAGAAACGAAGAGGCAGAGAATGCAGCTGATCTGGCCAGTTAAATAGATAATAAGGATCCAAGCCAGGATTTAAACCCAGGTCCTGAGTTCAAACCAAGTGTTCTTCCCATGAACAAGACCACGCTTAAAGCCTTGGGGCTAGGGAAGCAAGGGGGGCACCAAGGCTCCTTCTGAAAATTTGAAATCCAATTCCCTGCTTCTGATGGGGATTCCATTCCTTCCTTTCACCGCCATTCTCTTTCTTCCTAATAGCTGGAAGAGTGAATGGGTAAGGGCAGGGGATGTAGAGAAATGAATGAAGGAGGGATGTCTGTCTCTGTGTGTAAGAGGGAGGTGGGGAGACAGAGACAGACAGAGAGACACAGAGAGACACAGAGACAGAGATCTATAAAATCTAGACCATGTGAAAAAGAATTCTTTTTCCAAAGAAAAACATGAGTACAGATTTGGATGACAGAAAGAAAAGGTCTACCCAAAGGGTGAAAGTGAATAACGACAGGGATGACAGAAGGCTACCCAGAGTGCTCCCTGGGAAAGACAAAAGGCTCCAAGGAATGCTGAAGGGACCCTCTGTGGTGATCTCATGGTGAAACCTGGGCAGTGGCTGGATCTGCAAAGTTGAGGAAAGTCCCAAACGGAGGAGATCCCAGGTCCTTTGGAGGACTTAAAATAGAGATAATAGTGCATGTCCTGCCAACCTTGCAGTGGCCAACTTTCTGTCGGCCTCAGCAATGACGTTGGGGCACCTTGGTCCAAAGTCTTGCTTCATTTTGGTTCTTTTTGGACTGGACCCACACGTGATGGCACTGGTATAGGGAGCTCCTGGGGAGGAATTTGCAATTGCCATTGTAAATGGTGTCTCTTCTACAGCTTGAGTTCAGACAGCTCAGTGTCTGAGGCACTGAGAGGTTAATCTACTTGTCTGGGGTCGCTCCATAGGCAGGATATGGCCACGGTAGGACTTGAACTCAAGCCTTCCTGACGGTGAGGCTGGCCGTCTATCTACTGGAACATGTTACCGCTCCTATATAACCCAACACTGTTAATAAGTTCAAGAAAACGTGGGTACTGCCCGTTGTCTGGTGCATACTATGGTAGGTGCCTAGCACCCGCCTGGTGGGCCCCTTTTTGTGCAATGATGTCACTGGGGGCAACTGTGTCAACTCATAGGATTTTGAAGGGGAGGCGTCTTAGAGGTCAGGCCCAAACTCCTCACGTCCAGAGGAGGTAGAGAGATAGTGTTCTTCTTCTTTTTTAAATTTATTTAGAATATTTTTCCATGTTACATGATTCATGTTCTTTTCCTCCCCTTTCCCGGAGCTGACAAGCAGTTCTACTGGGTTATACATGTATCATTGTTCAAAACCTATTTCCATGTTATTCATGTTTGCAATAGAGTGATCTTATCAAAATCCCTATCGTATCCCCATTGAACCAGGTGATAAATCATATGTTTTTCTTCTGAGTTTCTGCTCTCACAGTTCTTTCTCTGAATGTATCTAGTTTTCTTTCTCATAAGTACCTCAGAAATGTCTTGGATCATGGCATTGCTGCTGGTAGAGAACATTATGTTCGATTGTGCCACAGTGTATCAGTCTCTGTGTACAATGTTCTCCTGGTTCTGCTCCTTTCACTCTGCATTAATTCCTGGAGGTATTTCCAGTTCACATGGAATTCCTCCAGTTTATTATTCCTTCAGCACAATAGTATTCCATCACCATCAGATACCACAATTTGTTCAGCCATTCCCCAATCAATGGATACCCCCTTGTTTTCCAGTTTTTTGCCACCACAAAGAGCGTGGTTATGAATATTTTTGTACAAGTTTTTCCCCTTATTTTCTCTTTGGGGTACAAACCCAGCAGTGATATGGCTGGGTCAAAGGGCAGGCAGTCTTTTGGACAAAGTTCCAAATTGCCCTCCAGAATGGTTGAACCAATTCACTACACCAGCAGTGTATTAGTGTTTCAATTTTGCCACATCCCCTCCAACATTTATTACTTCCCCTTGCTGCCATATTGGCCAGTCTACTAGGTATGAGGTGGTACCTCAGTGTTGTTTTAATTTGCATTTCTTTACTCAGAAGGGATTTAGAACACTTTTTCATGTGCTTATTGATAGTTTTGATTTCTTCATGTGAAAACTGCCTATTCCTGTCCCTTGACCATTTGTCAATTGGGGAATGGCTTGATTTTTTGTAAATTTAACTTAATTCCTTATATATTTGGAAAATTACTTTGATCCATTATCCTTCTGTCTCTTAGCCAGTACCATATTATTTTGATGATTTGTTTTGATGATGCTTTATAGTATAGTTTAAGATATGGTACTGCTAGGTCCCCATCTGTCTCATCTTTTTTTCATTATTTCCCTTGATATTCTTGATCTTTTATTCTTCCAGATGAACTTTGTTATAA
Organism: Gracilinanus agilis; assembly: GCF_016433145.1. NCBI lineage: Eukaryota > Metazoa > Chordata > Mammalia > Didelphimorphia > Didelphidae > Gracilinanus > Gracilinanus agilis. The sequence continues at coordinate 15,217,543 of NC_058135.1, read as the reverse complement.
TTTTTTCTAATTATAGAAAAAAAGTTTTTTGGTAGTTTGATAGGTATGGCAGATTAATTTGGGTAGGATTGTTATTTTTATTATATTAGCTCATCCTACCCATGAGTAATAATTTATATTTTTCTAGTTATTTAGATCTAGTTTTAATTGTGTGAAAAATGTGTTGTACTTGTGTTCATACGATTCCTGTGTTTGTCTTGGCAGATATATTCCTAAATATTTTATATTGTCTAGAGCAGTAATTCCCAAAGTGGGTGTCACCACCCCCTGGTGGGTGCTGCAGCGATCCAGGAGAGCAGTGATGGCCACAGGTGCATTTATCTTTCCTATCAATTGCTATTAAAATTAAAAAAATTAATTTCTAGGGGTGCTAAGTAATATTTTTTTCCTGGAAAGGGAGCAGTAGGCCAAAAAAGTTTGGGAACCACTGGTCTAGAGTGTTTTTAAATGGAGTTTCTCTTTCTAACTCCTGCTGCTGAATTTTGTTGGAAATACATAGAAATGCTGATGATTTATGTGGGTTTATTTTGTACCCTGCAACTTTGCTAAAGTTGTTCATTTTATTTCCACTAGCCTTTTAGTTGATTTTCTGGGATTCTTTAAGTATACCATCATATCATCTGCAAAGAATGGTAGCTTAGTTTCCTCATTGCCTACTTTAATCCCTTCAATTTCTTTTTCTTCTCTAATTGCTATTGCTAGCATTTCTAGTACTATATTAAATAATAGAGGTGATAATGGGCATCCTTGCTTCTCTCCTGATCTTATTGGGAAGGCTGCTAACATGTCCCCATTGCAGAGGATTGCTGATGGTTTTAAATATATACTGTTTATTATTTTGAGGAAGGGCCCTTCTATTCCTATACTTTCTCATGTTTTCAATAGGAATGAATGTTGCATTTTGTCAAAAGTTTTTTCTGCATCTATTGAGATAATCATATTATTTCTATTGGTTTGATTATTGATATGGTCAATTATGTGGATGGTTTCCCTAATAGTAAACCATCCTTGCATTCCTGGTATAAATCCCACCTGATCATAGTGAATAATTCTCACGATCACTTGCTGGAGTTTTTTTGTTAGTATTCTCTTTAAGATTTTTGCATCTATGTTAATTAAGGAAATTAGTCTGTAGTTTTCTTTCTCTCTTTTTTGTCTGCCTGGCTTTGGAATCAGTACCATGTTTGTGTCATAAAAGGAATTTGGTAGAATTCTCTCTTTGCTTATTTTGTCAAATAGTTTGTATAGTATTGGGATTATAGTATTTTGTCAAATAGTTTGTATAGTATTGGGATTAGTTGTTCTTTAAATGTTTGCTAGAATTCACTTCTGAATCCATATGGCCCTGGGAAATTTCTCTAGGCTTTTCACAGTATTATTATTATTAAAATCCTTAACTTCCATCTTAGAATCAATACTAAGGATTGGTTCTAAGGCAGAAGAGTGGTCTAGATCTAGATCCAGGAAGGCATAGATATTGAGGGATATTGTTCCATGGCCAGAGCTGACAAGTATGAAGCTATGGGGAAAAAAGAAAGAAAGATAAAGGAGGGGAGAGAAAAAGAGGGGAAGAGAGTGGGGGAGAGGATTTTTGTGGTGGCACGGAGCTGCTGTTCTAGTTACTTCTCCATCTAGCATTCTTTTTCATAAGTCCCTCAGAATTATTCTGGATCATTGTATCATTGTTAGTAAAAAAAAGTCTATCACATTTGACTCTTCCACAATATATCAGTTACTGTGTATAATGTTTTCCTGGTTCTGCTTATTTCACTCTGCATAAGTTCATGTAGGTCTTTCCAGCTCTTTCTGAAATTATCCTGCTTATCATTCCTGATAGTAAAATATTATTCCATCACCATCATACACTACAATTTGTTCATTGGCTAGTACTTTCCATGACCTCTTCTTGCTTTATTTCCTCTAAGAGCTGTACAAAATGGACCTCTTTCTCTTTCCTCCCTAGCAAGGGTGTTTTACAGCATGATGTAGATTTCTACAGTAAGGCATAGTCAGTCCTGTTTTGGAACAAGTATATTAAAATAAAACCAAACCATTTGGGGATTACTTGGATAACAGTACTGATCCCAGGAGGGCAAAAAGTAGAGAATTAGTTGTTTCTGTCAGACTGGTGTAAATAATGTAGAAGCATCTCAGTGCATCAGTATTTGTAGATATATATATATATATCTCAAGCATTCCTGAGAGCTTGAACATTTTGTCCTGAGAGCTGTCATATGCAGACCAGCTGAACTTTTCTTCATATGCGTCAAGGAACTCTCATAGCACTCACCCTTGACCTCAGAAAAAGCCAATATCTAAATTTATTTCCCCAAGGGATTTCATTTATGGAAAAATTAAGTTCAATGTTGAGTTCTTGGCATTCAAACACTAAACATAGAATAGGCTTCTTCTTTAAGTACTGAATCCCTAAAGGATTCAATGAACCTTGGGTTATTTATGAAGGTGATTTCTCAGGCTGGGCATGATATGGGTGCAAGCACCAGGGACATGATAAATGGAAAGGAGATGAACTTGAGGGACCTTCTGGAAGCTGTTCTAGCTTTCCTAAGGGAAGACATCCATCTAATAAGCAAAGTCATCTCATTTCTCTTACTTGCTTCTTAAATGATTTGGTAGATAAAATATTAAACATGACAGCCCATTGAATTTTCTTTATAACTACTTACACTTTTAAAAAATGAATATGGGGGTGGGGCGGGGTGAAGCTCAGAGCTAAGTTCTGAAGGCAGCTGCTCAAATAACCTGAAGCTTGGATCCGTGCTCCCTTCACCACAGGTACAGAGCCCAGCATTAATAGGTTTTTCTTTTAATCAAAAGAAAAGAAAAAGGCTGGAAAATGAGCAAAACAACAGCAACAACAAAAGAAACTCAACATAGAAAATTATTTTGGTGACAGGGAAGACCAAAACACAAACTCAGAAGAAGACAGCAAAGTCAATACTGCTGTATTCAAAGACTATAAGGAAAATATGAATTTCTCTCAAGCCCCAAAAGAATTAATGGAGATGCTCAAAAAGGATTTTTAAAAATCAAAAGCAAAAGGTAACAGAAAAATTGGGGAAAGAAATAAGAGTGATACAGGAAAATCATTTTAAAAGAGTCAATAGCTTAGTAAAGGAGGCACAAAAAATCCTGAAGAAATGAACATCTTAAAAAACAGAGGATACCAATTGGTAAAAGAAACACAAATTTACACTGAAGAGAATGTCTTTAAAAGCAGAATTGGCCAAAAGAACAAGATGTACGATATACTGAAGAAAATAACTTCTTAAAAGGCAGAATTGGTCATGTGGAATAAGAGGTAGACAAAATCACTGAGGAAAAGAACTCTTTACAGAGCAGAATTGACCAAATGGGAAAGAAGATACAAAAGCTCACTCAAGAAAATCATGTTCTAAAAATTAGAAATGGGCAAGCAGAAGCTAATACTTCCACGAGACATCAAGAAACCATCAAAATGAAAAGAATGAAAAATAGATGAAAATATGAAATATCATTGGAAAAATAACTGGCACAGAGAATAAATCCAAGAGAAATAATCTAAGAATTATTGGACTATCTGAAAGCCACAGTAAAAAAAAAAAACTTAGACATCATGCTTCAAGAAATTATCAAGGAAAACTGCTCTGCTATTCTAGAACCAGAGGGTAAAATAGAAATGGAAAGAATCTACCAATCACCTCCTGAAAGAGATCTCCAAAGATAACTCCCAGGAAGTTATAGCCAAATTCCAGAAAACCTAGGTCAAGGGGAATTGCAAGCAGCCAAAAAAATTCAAATATCATGGACCTATAGTTAGGATAACACAAAATTTAGCAGTTTCTATTTTAAAGGATCATAGGGCCTGGAATATGATATTTCACAGGGCAAAGGAGTTAGGACTTCAACCAAGAATTACATACCCAGAAAAACTGAGTAAAATTCTATAGGGGGAAAATGCATATTCAGTGTAATAGAGGACTTTCTAGCATTCCTGATGAAAAGATCAGAGCTGAATGAAAAATTTGATTCAAATATATGTAAGGATGGGATTTGTGCAAGGAGAGAGCTGGAAGAGAGACTCTACATAGACTTCACTGTCTCCCACTCTATCAAACATTGATTATTGGCTCTCTTTATTTGTTACATACACTTAAGATAAGCATAAAAAGGAAAATAGGAAAGAGAAATCAAAAGACATTCAATAATGTTAAACTGTGTACATCCCTACATGGAGAGATAACTCTTAGAAGGAGTATATATAGTCAGAGGGCAAGGATATGAGTGGAATATGATGGGATGATATTAAAAATTAAATAAAATTAAGGCATGAGAAAGAGGAATGCATTGGGAGATGGGGGAAAGGAAAACTAGAATGGGGCAAATTATTGCACATAAAAGAGGCATGAAAGATTGTTTACAGTGGAGGGGAAGATGGGAGAGGTGGGGAGGAGAGCTTGTGAACCTTACTCTCATCAGAATTGTCTCAATGAGGGAAGAACATACACAATCAATTTGGTATTGTTACGTTGATAGATAACAGATATTTTGGGGAAGCTGATGATTATGCCAGGGCCAGTAACCTTCAAGTCACTTCTACTTACAGACACTGACTGACAGGCTTTAGTGAGAAGGGAGGGGGTAAGACACTCTTGACTCTCAAACCCCTCCCCCCAAGCAGTTGAGGTTTCAGTTGGAAAAATGGAGACTGACTGAGGTACCTCTGGTAAATTTCTGTTGAGGCTGAACCCTAATGATGTTTCTCTTTTCTTTAACTTATATTCCTCACAGGTCTGATAGAGGAATAAGTAGAAGCTAGTTATATAAATGTTGAAGGACTGAGATAGATGATCTTCTTAAATTTGGTAGCTGACAGGATTCAAGCTAGATGACCAGACTTGAGCAGTGAGTATTCCCAAATAATTCCCAGGCACAGATATTGAAGGTAAAGCTTATATTAAGAAGGAAAAGGAAAAATTAGAGGACGTAATTAGGATTTTGGATAAGGAAAGGGTGACCCTGATCTGTTAGGTTGAAGCTGCCCTTCCCCCCACACACAGGAGGGGGTGAAGGGCCCTTGACTAAACTGGCTCTCTTGTTAATAGTGAATATATCTACTCTCTAAATCACTAAATATTTGTTGTATTGAAGTTGGTAAAGACCAACCCTATTAAACAGGCTAACCCCTGTGTAGAAACCACGATGGCTTGTGCCACAATGGTCACTAAGGTGAACCCCCCAAGTCAGGAGCAGTAAGCAGTGATCCGCTCACCTCAACCCCCAGAAAGCAATTGTCTCAACCCTTCTCAACTGCCTCCTCACCCAAAGTTCTCCGGGGGGGGGGTCCCCTGGAATTCTGGGTGAGGCTGTCCCTGTATTTTGCAGGGATTCCATGCTTCCATCTCTACATAACAGTAATTTCCCCCTTTTCTAGTGGGAATTTCCACTGGAAATTCTGCAGGCTTAAGATATTGCAGCAGAGTTTATCCTGTCTACACTAAACCTAAATTACTTCCTAAATGTCTTATTCCTAACCCCTTAACAGTCTTGCTATGCTATGGCTTATTATACTATCTACCCATATCTAAGGAGGAAAAAAGGAAAGTTTAAATAAGGGAAAAAACAGATTTTGGTATCAAATACATACATCATAACAAATGTTTCAGAATCTCATGAACAAAAAATCAAAAACTGCAACAATTATAAGTTGTAAGCACTATCCCTAAAGCATGCAATGTAAACATCTTTGAAACACATTCAAAGCAAAAATGTAACAACCTACAGATCTTCTTTAACTTGCTCCTAACTCATAACAAAGAACATGGTAAAACTCCATAAGCAAAATGTCAGAGAACTAAGTTTCCATGTTAGTACCTTACGTAAGCTAAATTAGTGGTGTTAATAATCCTAAATTCTAAATCATTAGTATATTAATTTTATTGTGTTAGTCATAAGTATATGCACACTATATACATTACTTATTCTTACAGACTATAGTGACTCTTGTGATTGTCTATTCCTTCGTGCCGCCCCTGCTGTGAAATTCTGCAGCTTGTAGCTTCTATGTTCTTCTTTTCTTCATCTGTACTGCATGCATACTTGTCTGTTGTCTATTGTCTTATCTTGTGGTTGGCTTGTCACCTCAATCAGGAACAATAGTCATTGTGATGTAATTCTGTTAACTTTGTGTTGTTTCCATGTTGTAAAAAATTTTGCAGTTTCTTTTTTCTGTCTTTTCCTTTTCAAGATTTCAAGCAGTTCATTTGTTTTCAACAGAACCGTCTGTCTGCTGTGGATCTGGCAGTGCATTCATTTCATTTTGCTCTAAGTCAGGAGGTTCTTCATGGTGTTCTTCATGTACAGCATGTTCTTTTACAGGTTTCACATGTGTAACATGGAACCAAGGGTCTCTATTCTCAACTTTCACACAAGTTGGGCTAGTCAGTAGCACCTGGAAAGGCCCGACCCATTTAGGGTCTAGAACAGATTTTCTTGTAAAGTTCCTTATGTAGACCATGTCTCCCGGTTTAAGCTGATGTAAGCTAAAGTCTAAAGGAACACTCTGGGTTAACAAACCCAGTTTGTGCAATTCATCTAGTCTTTTCTTTAAAGCTTTTATATATCTATACAGCTGACACTCAGCTCCAATGTGTGACAAGAGAGCTGATTTCTGGGATGAACTATGCAGTGGAACGCCCATACAGAAGTTCATACGGTGACAATCTTGTGTCACTACAGGGTTGACTTCTTAAATAAAAAAGAACAATGGGGAGTGCTTGTACCCATTTCAGATGGCTTTCAGAACACACTTTCCCAATCAGAGTTTTAATTCTCTTATTGCAGATTTCAATTTGCCCTGAGGGTGAGGGGTGATAGACTGAATGTAAGCTTCTCTTTATCCCCAAGGTCTTATAAATCTCATGCAAGATGTTTTAGGAAAAATGTGACCCATGGTCCGAATCAATTCTAGCTGGTACAGAGAATCTCGGAACTATCTCTCTCAGAAGTGTCTTCACTACAAAGGCTGCATTGTTTTTCTTTGCAGGGAACACTTCTGGCCATCGAGTCAACCTGTCAATGATGACTAGGGCATATTTGTATCCTTGACAATTGGGCATTGATATATAATTGATCTGCAAGCACTCAAATGGGGTATATGCCAATTGTCTGCCTCCTAGTCCCTTAATTCTGGTCACGCCCTGGTTATACTGCAAGCAAACCTTGCATTTCTGGCATGTTCTAATTGCACATGTGGATATGCCAGGAGCCGTCTAGTGTCTTTGAATGCCATCCACCAGAGATTGGGTCCCATGATGGCCTTTGGCATGCAATGCATTGCATAGGGTATTATATAAAGATCTTGGAAGAATGGGTTTGTCTTCATTAGAAAACCATACACCTCTCACTAATTTGGCCCCTAGATTTTCTACCCAGTGCTTCACTTCCCCTGGGGAGTATGCCTGTTTTAGATCTGCTTCATCCACCAAGGAGAAGTTCAGCACGTGGATGGGACCAAATCGGGCACCATATTTAGCTATTATATCTGCCCTCCTGTTTCCTAATGAGACTTCATCCACACCCTTTTGATGTGATCGTCAATGCATCACTGCCACTTCCTTAGGTAACTGGACAGCTTTCAGGAGTTGGCTTATAAGGCTCCCATAGGCTATTTCCTTCCCACCAGCAGTTAAATATCCCCGGTATTTCCAAATTTGGCCTGAACAATGTACTACATTAAATGCATATTTACTGTAGGTCCAAACATTCAACCTTTGACCCTAGCCAATTTCTAAAGCTCTGGTGAGACTCAGGATTTCAGCCCCTTGAGCACTCATGGACTTTGGTAGAGCTGCATACCATAAAGTCTCATCTTGAGTTACTACAGCCACGCCTGTATACCGTTCTCCATCTACCACAAATGCAGAACCATCAGTAAACAAAGTGAGATCTGGAGAGACCAAAGGAATATTGGGCAGGTCATCTCTCGTTTTCTGAACTATGTCCAAGGTTTCTGCACAGCTATGGATGGGTTCTCCTTCTAATGGTAAGCCTGGCATTAGTGTACCTGGGTTGATCTCCTTACAACGATGGAAAGTTAGGTTCTCATTGCCCAGCAACACAATTTGATATTGGGATAAGCGCTGGGATATAAACGCATGTAGGTTGCTGTTTTTCAAGATGGTATCTATTTGATGAGGAGATTACAGCATAATCCTGCATCCCAAAACCAGATCTGAAGATTTCTTAACCATTAGGGCTGCAGCTGCAATTGCTCTCATACATGGTGGCATCCCCCTAGACACAACATCTAGCTGGGAGCCATAATAGGCTGTTGGTCTGAACTGATCCCCAAGAGTCTGCATCAACACCGCACTGGCTATTCCCTTGTCCTCATTCACAAACAGGTGAAATGGTTTTGCATGGTCAGGGATTCCAAGTGCAGGACTGGACAACACAGCTGTTTTCAGTTTTTCTATAGCATGCTTATGCTCCCGTGTCAGTTTTAAAGGTTCTGAGACAGTGTTCCTAGTCAAGTCTCTCAGAGGTTTGAGATCAGACTATAACCAGGTATCCACTGCCTAGAGTAACCCGTGATACCTAATATTGCACGGAGCTGCTTCTTGGTCTTAGAAATCTCTTAGCATACAGGAAAATAGATGGGGAAGGGGATAAGAGAAGAGGGGTGGGGTTGATAGAAAAGAGGGCAAAATAGGGCTGGTAGAGGTCAGAAACTAAAAAAGGGAAATAGAATGGAGAATAATTCACAGTAATTGTTACAAAAACTTTTATAAATCTCTCTAATAAAGGCCTCATTTCTTAAATATATAAAGAATGAATCGAATGTGTAAATTGATAAATGGTCAAAGGATATAAACAGTATAGAAAGGAAATGGAAAGTATGGAAAAGTTGCAGAGGGTTTGGGCATTTACAAATGATTTGCAGAGGAGAGCTGGCACACGGGTGGGGTTCTGGAACAGTGGGGACTGATAAGAGGAGACACCGGGATTCCAAGGGGGCTTGGTTGATTTCTGGAGACCAATAAGAGAGGAGCTTCCTCCCAGTGGCCATCTTTGGACCAAGCTAAAGAAAGAAGCTGTGTTCCTGATTCCCTTGGAGGTTTCGAGAAGTCTTCCTTGATTCTACCCAGATCCTGTGATCTGTTTTTCGGATTTATCAACATTTCCACCTATTTTGTGCCAGCTGCTAAGGACCCAGACCTCTATTCTGCCTAACAGAGGCAGACCACCAAGGCTCCAGCCTTTTGGCCTTCTAGCCGATTCATCTGCATTGACTTTGCTGACCCTCGGTGGACAGGTAGCTAGAATATTTCTTAGGCAGACAGAGAGAATAAAATAGAGTAGCCCAATTTATTGGGAAGGAAGAGGACCCGTGAGGGTCAGGAGAGGGGGAGGAGTTAGAACCGATAAGATTTAGGGATCTCTGGTTTCCCTGGTCTACAGCCCTTCCTGAATTTTTCAAATTAAATAAGATCTCTTTTTTAAAATCCTTCTGAGAAGTAAGATACTGTTGTCTGCAACCCACAGGCTTGAGGCCTACCACTTGGCTCCATATTGTGGGCGGATTACATCAGGTCTACAGGGCTGGTCCAACTCACAACCCATTTCCTAGAGACTTTACAAGGTTCCTTCATTTACTTATTTCAACAGGCAATTCTCAAAGTAATTAAAGCTCCCTACAGTCATGCAAAAATGCTCCAAATCACTATTAATTAGAGAAATAAAAATTAAAACAACTCTGAGGTATCACCCCACACTTATCAGATCGGCTATTATGACAAAAAAAAGAAAATGACAAAACTTGGAGGGGATGTAGGAAAACTGAGACACTAATGCACTGTTGGAGGAATTGTGAATTGATTCAGCCATTCTGGAGAGCAATTTGGTCCTATGCCCAAAGGGCTATAAAATAGGACATACTCTTTGACCCAGCAGTACCATTACTAGGCTTGTATCTCAGAGAGATTTTTAAAAAAGGGGAAGGATCTTTATATACAAAAATATTTAAAGCAGCTCTTTTTGTGGGAGCAAATAATTAGAAAGTGAGAAGATACTCATCAATTGGGGAATGGCTGAGTAAATTATAGTATATGGTAAATTACTATTGTGCTGTAAGAATATTGAGCAGGTGAAGCTCAGAAAAAAAACTGGAAAAATTTCTACAAACTGAAGCAGAGTGAAATAAGCAGAACCAGGAGAACTGTACACAGTGACAGAATACTATACAATAAACAACTGTGAATGACTTAGCAATTCTCAGCAATACAATGATCCAAAACAATCCCAAGGGACTCATGATAAAAATGCCATCTGCTTCTAGAGAAGGAATTGATGGAGTAAGCATCCAGACCAAAGCAAACTTTTTTCATGTTCATTCTTAGCTTTTTTAAATTGGAGTTTCCTTCCACAAAAGGATTAATACTTTAAAATGTTTTACATGATTGCATGTGTAAAATCTATATGAGATTACTTATCATTTGGGAAGGGGGAGGGAGAGAATTCAAGACTCAAAATTCTTTTTATTCTGGAAGGCAATTTGGAATTATGCTCAAAGGGCTTTAAAAGAATACATGTCCATCAATATCACTACTAGGTTCGTACCTCAAAGCGATAATGAAAAATGGGAAATGTTCTCTTTGTACAAAAATATTTATAGCTACGCTTTGTGGTGGTAAAAAATTGGAAAATGAGGGGGCATCCCTCGATTGGGGAATGGCTGAACAAATTGTGTTATCTGATGGTGATGGAATACTATTGTGCTATAAGGAATGACGAACTGCTTGATTTCCACACGGGCTGGAAAGACCTCCATGAACTGATGAGGAGTGAAATGAGCAGAACCAGGAGAACATCTTACATAGAAACTGAAACATTGTGGGATGATCAAATGTAAGCCACTTTGCTACTAAAGCAATACAGCAATCCAGGACAATCCTGAGGAACTTATGAGAAAGAATGCTATCCACATCAAGAGAATGAACTGTGGGAGCAGAAATGCAGAAGAAAACATATGATTTATCACTTATATGAGTATAGGATTTGGGATTTTGGCTTTACAAGATTACTCTATTGCAAAAATGAACAATGTGGACATTGGTTTTGAGTGACATTACATGTATAACCCAGTGAAATTGCTTGTCAAATCTGGGAGTGGGGAGGGAAGGGGGAGGGAGAGAAAATGAATCATGTAACCATGGAAAAAAACCAAAAAATAAAATAAAATTAATAAATAAAAATAAAACAGTGGAAACTGTTTTTACATGCAATTAGGGGAAAAGAAAATTTAATTTGATATTAAAAATAAATTCATTAATTTCAAAATATGACACACACAGGTCACTCCATCTGAGTCACCATTCATGCCTTTCTATTGTTTCTGTGGTATGGTTGGAGTAGCTATATCCTGCTCTGATTTTATTCTTATCCTTTTGCATTACCCTGATGTGTAATCACAGGACAGGACTTCCAAGATCCAAAATGGTTGTTTTCTGCGTTTATAGTGCATACTGGTCTTCTATCTCCCCCAAAAAGATGGGGAGAGGTAAAGGGGCTCCCTCTCCAGGTCATCAGGGAGAGTAACATGTTTCTAAAGAGTAAAGCAAGGTTCCCATATGAAAAGAAAGAAGCAAAAACTCTGAAGAGGCAGAAATGAAGTGGGAGAAAGAAAGAATTTCCCACAGAGGAGGAAGTGAGGAAAAGGGACCACTGAACACTTGTAGCTAAAAAACAAATGAGGTTCTTCCCAAGAGAAGAGATCTGGAGACTTGGAGAAGTTGCAACTGTTTGTTCTACAAGGAATAAGAAGGTGGTGCTACAGGCACTGTCAGGAGAGACATACGAAAAGATGCCAGAGAGATAGAGACAGAGAAATAGAGAAAATGTAGTAAAGTCCAGAGGAAGAAGAGAGGACTAGTGACGATTGGTGACTTCTTGCTGGGGGACTGAGGCAGTTATTTCTCACCTTGACATCCACAATAGAGAGGTCAGCTATCTTCCTAGAACATGCCTGCAAGATATGACAAAGAACAGTCTGAGACCTCTTAGACTGTGTATCTGCTACCCATCCTTAATGATTCACCTGGACACAAAGGGTCTTGACAGAAGGAATCCAGAAAATAACATTAGGGATTCCAAATTCTTAAAGAGCCTGACAGGGGCACCGGTAATGTTTTATTCAGCCATTCAGACATCCCTTCAGTTTCCAAATTCTTTGCTACCACAAAGAGCTTTTTAAAATATCTGTACAATGGATCCTTTCCCTCTTTGATCCCTATGTCTAGGAGTATCAACTTAGTAGTGGTATCTATGAATCAAAAGTTATAAGCAGTCTAGTCATTTTGGGGGCTCAGTTCCAAATTGCCTTCTAATGATTTCTATGAACTGATAAAGAGTGAAGTGAGCAGAAGCAGGAGAACATTTTATACTAAAATAATCAATATTACAAAAGTGAATAATTCTGAGGATTTTTATAAACTGATGAATACTGAAGTGAACAGAACAATGAGAAGTTTATTCAATAACAATAATTCTGTAAAGATAAACAACTTTGAAAGCTAGAAAACCTGTGATCAATACAATGACCATTCATAATTCTGGAGGACCAATGATAAAACATTCTATTTCTTAAAGATGTGACAAAGTTAGGGTGCAGAATGAGATGTACATATCTTTGTACAGCCTTATAGGAAATTTGTTTTGCATAATTGTGGATTTTTGATATAACAAATTCATCTTTCTTGTTTTCTCCCAATTGAGTAGGAAGTGGAAGGAAGAGAAAATAGGTTTCTGTTAATTAAACAAATAACAATGTGAAATATGTGTCCTTTTGGATGAGGTCACTGTATTTTCGGTTTTACTTAACTATTTACTTTGTTGCAAGACCTCTCACAACATGAGAATAATATGTGAATATTTCTTATACAAACCCAAAATATAGCAATAAAACATTTTTTAGAATTTTAGGCAAAAAGCCAAGTGCTTTCCAGAATGAAAACAACTTCACAGCTCCACCAACAGCACTTTCATGTACCTCTTTTCTCCTAGACCCTCCAGCATTTGTAATTTCCTCTTAGATCTACCTCACCTTTCTGATGAACATAAGGGGGACCCAAAGCTAAAATTTGAATTGGCTTAATATTTTATGAAAGGCCCATAGGAAATGACAAAGAGTACATTAATTTCATGCTTTTGATTGATTGGTTAACTCAATGGAGACCTTATCAACTGATAAAAATATCAGGAGTAGAGCATTTTATTGCTAAGTCTAAATGGAGTAGGGTGACTGAATGACAATATGCTCCCCCTCTCTGCCCCAATATTTCCATGTCTGCAATAACATTGGAACACCAGATCAGAGCCAGGATGTCAAAGGCTTTAAATGCCAAACAGAAGTGTACATATTTTATTCTAGAAGCAATAGGAAGCCATTGGCACTTTATGACATAGTCAGCTTGGGGCTTTCAGAAATCATTTAGGCTGATGTGTTGACAGATGGATGGAAGTTGGGAAAGACTTGAGGCAAGAACAGTTCAGAAGCTGTTACAATTGGGAGGTGACAAGAGCTTGAATTAAATGGAGAGAAGGCATCTAGGAAAGAAATGTGAAGGCAGAAGTCACATGTCTTGGCAGCTGACTGGGTGGGGGGCAGGGTGGAATGTACAAGAAATGAAGAATTGAGGATGATTCCTGGGTGCCTACTGGAAGAAAGATGGTGGTGTCTTTGGCAGAAATGGGGAACTCCAAATGACAGATTTGGAAAAAAAAACACTGAGACATAAAGGTAAACAACGTGGAAAGATTCCATGACCTTAATCAATGCAGGGACCCTTCATGGTGGTCATGGATAGACAGCCCATCACAACTTCTTCCTCTGGATGGAAAGAGGTGCTGAACTAGAGACCACCAAAGGAAGCGAATTTGTCAAGGATGGTCAAGGTGTTGACTTGGTTTCCTGAAATATTCTTTGTTACCAAGGAAGGTTCTGGATATGTATATGTGTACGTGTGCGCGTGTGTGTGTGCATGTGTGCGTGCTCACATAGAGGTGTGTCAAAGTCTTGAAAGGTAAATAATAAAAATTTTAAACAGAGAACTGGGGATACAGAAGCACAACCCTCTTTTGCTTGCTGCTCCCTCCCCAGGGGTCAGTAGATCCCAGCCAATCCATGCTCCCTCAGGTGGGAATCAGGAAAGACAGCATGGAAGAAGAAGCTTTAGGTTGGAGGGAATCGCCACAGTGAAGATGATGATGATGGGAGGAAGGAATCCAGGGAGGCAGACAGTTAGGAGCAAGGGTAATAATTGAGGCTGTAGAGCATGGGGATGCTCAGAACAGGAAGTAGGCTGGGGAGGTGGACTATTACAGACACACAAGTCACCACATTTTTATTTAGTGCCTACTATGTGCAAGGCATTGTGCTAAGTGCTGGCAATACAAAGAAAGTCATAAATCAATGAAATGTGAAGAAAGCAATACCTGGTGTGGAGAAAGAGCCATAGCCTGGGAATCAGGAGATAAGATTTCATGTTCTAACTCTGACTAATTAGTTGTGAGAACTTGGGACTCTTGTAACTTATTGTGGACACATGCAAGTATTTTGTGTGTCCTTAATGTGTAGAGGAAGCTGTTCAGTATCTGAGCTTTGTAAGTCTGAATGCTTGTAAGAGGAGTCAGTGGCCACCTCTTGGAAGTAAGACTTGAAATTCCTATGTTTCACCTGGTTGGAGGCATTGCAGATCATTCATTAGGAGTTATATTGAATAATAACTAGAATTTATACAGCGCCTTAAAGTTTACAAAAAACCTTTATAAATGTTATCTAATTTGACTCTTATAACAATCAGGAAAGTTAGGTATTATAATTATCCCTATTTTATGGATGAGAATACTGAGGCAGGCAGGGGTTAAGTGACTTGCTTAGGGGAGGTTTTAGATTTATACTGTTTTATTATTTTTAGGAAAGGTCCTTCTATTCCTATGCTTTCTAGTGTTTTCAATAGGAATGGGTATTGTATTTTGTCAAAGGCCTTTCCAGCATCTAAAGAGATAATCATGTGATTTTTGTTTGTTAGCTTGTTGATATGGTCAATTATGAGGGTGGTTTTCCTAATGTTGAACTGTCCTTGCATTCCTGGTATAAATCCCACCTGATCATGATAGATAACTCTCATGTTCACTTGCTGGAGTCTTTTTGCTAGTATTCTATTTAAGATTTTTGCATCTATGTTCATTAGGGAGATTGGTCTATAGTTTTCTTTCTCTGTTTTTGGTCTGCCTGGCTTTGGAATCAGTACCATATTAGTGTCATAAAAGGGTTTTGGTAGGACTCCTTCTTTGCTTATTATGTCAAATAATTTGTGTAGTATTGGGATTAGTTGTTCTTTGAATGTCTGATAGAATTCACTTGTGAATCCATCAGGTCCTGGCGATTTTTTCTTAGGGAGTTCTTTGATGGCTTGTTCAATTTCTTTTTCTGATATGGGATTATTTAGGTATTCTATTTCTTCTGCTGTTAATCTAGGCAATTTATATTTTTGTAAATATTCATCCATAT
>NC_058135.1:15101500-15137306 GCF_016433145.1 Gracilinanus agilis | reverse complement strand
CTCTCTCTCTCTCTCTCTCTCTCTCTCTCTCTCTCTCTCTCTCTCTCTCTCTTTCTCTCTCTCTCTCTCTCTCTCTGTCAGGAGATGAGGAGGGATTTTCATTTTTATTCAATTGGACTTGTGATTTACCAGAACATTGAGCAGCATTCTTAAGTCTTTCAAAGTTATCTTTCTCGATGATCTTGTTGTTGGATAAATTGTTCTTTGGCTTCAATCTGCTTCATTTTGTAGGGATCTTCCCAGGTTCCTTTGAAACTACATTTCATCATCTCTTATGATATTATGACATTCTATGACATTAATGTGCCATAATTTGTTTAGTCATTTCCCAATAAGACAGAATGCTCCTTCATTTTGTAAGAATTTAAAATTTAGGCTTTTGTACTAATGTGAGAATCCTGTAGTAATATTGTGGTCATCGATTTAAACATATTACAGCTCAAGTAAAAATGACTTTTAGTGGCTTTTATTTACAAAGAGGTATAAAGAGTGAAAGTAGAGAAATGTAAGATGAGGGTAGAGAAAATGTCTAGCCTATCACACTAAATATTGCTCCAATGTCTGGCTTAGCCCTGGCAGGGCTTGGTAACCCTCAGCCAGAGGACCCAGTGGTGTCTTATGCAAGGGTTCCAGCAATGCAGTCTCTTCCAGGAAAGGAGGCCTCTCTGGAACTAATCTCTCCAGAAGCCAGGAAAGGAAGGCCAGCCACTCACTCACCCAAGACAAAGTCCAAAGGAGAAGATCCAGGAGCAGTCCTCCAAGAAGTAGTCCAAGAGCCAAAGTCAAGGTCCAAGCCAAAGGTCAGGTCCAAAGCCACCTCCAAAAGCCAAGTCACCAGCTGGAGATGCCTGGACAGGAAGTTCAGGATTTATTATAGTCCTTTTCCCACACCACTTCCTGTCCCATCCTCCACTTTATGGGAATCATTTGCAGTCTTTCAATTTGCTTAACACTGTCCAGGGAGTGGTCAGTGACTTCTGGAGTTGTCACCCACTTTAGTAAATGACTCGTGAACTCTCTTATTTAGTGTTAAGTAGGAATGTTTAAGTTTTTGGTTGATTAACTTAAAAGTTGCTAATTGATAGACAAAGAAAGTTTGATTCACTCTTCACAGTTTCCAAATTTTGGCTACTACAAATAAGAACTGATATAAATTCATATCTGTCTTTTTCTTCTTTTTTTGATTTCTATGGTGTATAGGCTTGATCTCACTGGGTCAAAGGGCAGTTGCTATTTAGTAACTTTTGGGGCATGTTTTCAAATTGCTTTTCTGAAAGATATAACTAATTCATAGCTCCTTAAATAACATGCTAGTGTATGTATTTTCTTACAAGCTCTCCAACATTTGTGATGTTCCTTTTTTGCCATCTTTGTAGTCTGATAGATTTGTAGGTTTTATTTTTTTTTAAAGAAAAGACTTAATGTTTGTTTACACATGGCAGTCATTTCCAGGTCTAACCCTCACTTACACTGCACAAAGGAGCCTTCTTTTGTAACAAAGAAAAACATCCCCCACCCATCACCTAAATGGACTTGGTCTGGCCCAACTGCTCTTTCCATCTTCTTTAGGGACATTTCCTTTCCCTTATGTATAAGCACATTAGGAATTGCAGTTTCAAAATTGAAATGTGGTGCTTCCACTGTCAGTTATTATGAGAAGTGACTGCCATAGAAACATAGGCAAATCTATCTTCTGTTTTGTTTATTGGTTGTCTTCCTTCTGATTTTAATCTATGAATGGTCTTGGGATGATCCTATTTAGTTAGGTCTTATGCCAGACTCTTAGCAGACTTGTTTCTGTTTCCAATGGACTTCAGTTTATGGTGAGTAACATTATTAACCTTCTACTACCCTCCCTCACACTATTTTGCAAATTGGTTTGTATATATTACACTGGTGTTGCCCTTGGCTACTACGTCTTTGCATTTGGCAAAATGATCTTGTTTGCTGAGAACTTTTGCCTTCCTTTTCAGTGGCAATGCTTTAAGTTAGCTGAATATCTATAGAAAAGTATAATAGGCAGAATCAATGCCTTTTCCTTTATCTATTTCCCAATTTTCAGCTTGTTTAAATGGGTCAGATTGCTACTGTCATAATTACATTCTGTGTCTTCTTTTCTGCTAATTTAGTGATGGTTTTCACTTTTTATCCTATTAGTAGATGTTCTCATTGTCTACAGATAATATACTGTCATTTCCTATTTGTTAAAATAGAATCCGTTAAATTTTTGTAATGTTGTCCTGGTCCTTGTTGTGCCCAGAAGCTTTTGACTCTTTTCTTTGTTAAAGTATTTATGACATACAAGGATGAGACTCCTGAACCTTTAGCATTTTTCATTTCTTTTTTATTTATTTTTCTTTATTAAAATTTTATTTTCCCAATTCCATGCAACACCTTTCAATTCTTAATCCCAAATCATATTTTCTAACTTTTTTTGGTTATCCTCCTCTATGCTCACCTCCCCATTGAAGTTACCAAGTATCGATGTTTCTGTTGATTTAGCCCAGAGGACTTTGCCAAATTCTTCTCAGAATTTCTCCACTTACTCCTCTTCAGCAACAGATATTGGCACAGAGATCGTATTATTATTTTCAGGGTGGTCTTTTTGCTCATTCAAATCCCAGGTAAGATGGCCGAGTGGCTCATAAAATCATTGTTCTGGTTGCCTTTGGGCAGAGGATGAGAGCGGCTCTGCTGTGTGGAACTCTAGGACAGCATGAGAGGCCGTTTCTCTGTTTAGTTATAGCTTTTTTTGTGTCTCCAAGTTTCATTTAGAGTGTGTATGTCTGAGTTCATTTCCTCCTTTAATATAACTGACTTTATGGTTACTGGATAAGGCTTACTTCACATTTAGGGCTCTGAAATGTAGGTTAGCAGGTGATCTAGGAGCTCAATAGTCAACTACTTTATATTTAGTCTCTTTATTTTTATTTTGCACATAATAGGGATAAAATGTATACGTGTACATGTGATATCTGTATATCTATATTTCTATATAATTTTATTGTTGTTGCCCCCATTAGAAGGTAAGCTCCTTCTTAGAAGGTAAGGTCAGAGATTGTCTTAGTCATTATCTTTTTATCCTCAGCACCTGGCATAGAGTAGATGCTCAATAAATGCTTGATCATTGATTTTATCCCTTAGCACTTTAGTTCTCTTGCCTACCACCCCACCCGCCACTGTCGCCGAAGATAGAGAAAGGGGCCTCCAAGAATAAGATCCAGTTTGTGTGTCGATCTGGTTTTTTCGGTTGTCCTGGCCACAGGATTCCTTGGGCAGTGGCCACTCTCTTGGTGTGACCTTCTCTCCCGAGCTTAGGCCATTCCTCAGCCAGTAGAAGGAGGCTAGAGCAGCGCCCTACTTGTGTTCTCTTCAGCTCTGGAGAACCTGCCTGAGCTTGCTCTCTCCCGGTGAGCCTTTGAGAACCCAAAGCCATGACAAGGTGCCAGAGAAGGCTTTTGTGGAGGAAGGCAGCAACGAGCCGAGTGGTGATGGATGCTATTGAGATTTAATCATGTTTCTTGTGTCTTCTTAATATCTGAAAGTTTGCGAAGCTCTCCCTCATAGAAACACCATCATGCCAGGGTTTTTAATTTTACAGGAGAAGAGACTGAAATTCGTAGAGGTTGAGTGACCTGCCCTGGGCCACACAGCTTGTAAGTGTCTATACTGGGTCATGTTTGGATTTGAGGCCACAACATACAGCCCACTCATTCACTGTGCTGACCTAGTTACAATTTGTTGATGTTAAATAAAGACTTGTGATAGTCGGGGGCAATGGTATTGGGCTTTGGTCCAAGTGAAGCCTGTCCTGGGGTTGATCAATGACCAGCCAGTTCCACCAGGCCCTCCGGATGCACAGAGCAGCTCTTGAGTATTGGGGTTTCCCCTGCTCTAGACTCAGAAGTAAACAGATGGTACTGGGCCCTTTGCACACCCTCTCACATTGCCCCCACCTGAGTCTGCTGGAGAAGGACTGGGCAATGTCCTTTTTGGATGGAAGGGCCCTCTCGGCTCAACGGTCGCTCTAGACTTCCTGGCCAGACCACATGTTTCTCCTCTTCCCTTTCTGAAATACATCTAACCATTTGAAAATAAATTATACAGATAAGCTCAGCCTTAACCGGCATTTGGATTTGGCCTCAGCCCTATCTTCCAACTCTGTCATTTCCTTTTGGAAGCTCTCCTTGGTTGTCCTCATAAAATTCCTGCTTTTACTCTGAAACACTTCACCTCTTGGCTCCTGGTTTTCTTTCATGAAGATCTATTTCCCTTTGCTCTGAACAGAATTTTCTTTCTTTTTGTTTAATTTTCTTTTTATTGTCGTGCAAAATACTGCCATATTGGTCATTGTTGTAAGGGTAAACTCGTACAGAACCAAAACAAAACCATAAATACATGGATGTAAAAGATGACTCCAAGAGTTCTTTCTCTGGAGGTGGAGAGCATTCCCCATCTTGAGTCTTTCAGGATTGTCTCAGATCATTGCATTGCTGAGAGGAGCCTGCGGTTATTGTGTGCCATGTTCTCCCTGTTCTGTTTATTTCACTCTGCATGAGTTCCTGCAGATCTTTCCAGCTTTTTCTGAAATCATCTTGTTTATCGTTTCCTATAGCACAATAGTACAGCATCTCGGGGGGCCTCAGAACCTTGGGGCAGGTGGACTTCCAGCCTGGAGCCTCTCTTCTTCGTCAAAGCCCACTTTCTGCCTGGGCATCTCTGCAAGCTCTGGAAATCTCTTGATCTCCCTTTTCCCAACCCAAATAACTGTCTCTAGCCAGAAGTGGCTTTCTCCTTTCTCCTTGGGGCCCGGAGGAAAACTGTAAAACCTCTTCTCACCTTCTCCTAGGGTGGTCCCATTGTTTCACTGGAGGGCTGGGGGTGGCTGTTTGCTCAGATGGAAGCCCCAGGCCTACCCAAGCTTTTGGCTGGATTATTTCTCATTAAATTCCAAGGCCTCAAACTTGTCCATTGGATTGTAAAGTCATACCATCTTTGAAGGGAACTAGAGAAGGCGGTCTAAGACTATTCCCTCTTTTTACAGTTGGGGAAACTGAGACCATCAGAGGAGTAAGGCTTTTCCAGTGTCACCAAGCATGGTCATAGGCAATATATTTCACTGGGGGGGGGCTGCAGGGGAAGGGGGAGCCCTGGGAATTTAATTTCTTTTTTAAGGAGAACATTGAACAAATAATCATAAAGGATTTTGTCTCTATTCATCAGACAAGAGAATTAAATTTAAAGTTTAGAGAAAATGAACAACTAAGCTTTACTTTAAAAAGCACAAACTTAAAACATGAGACACAAGACATCCAATTTGAGATGTAGGAAGGAGAGACTCAAATATGCATGGATCTGCCAGGGGTTCTGTGAACTTGTTTTTTAAAAGATATTTTGATAAGTATATTTCAATAATAGAATGAAGAGGTCTGTGGCCTTCACCAGGCTGACTGCCCATGGGGGCTGGGACACAAAGTTCTGATCCCCTCTGCCTGTCTATGTGACAGAACCTGGATTTACATTGTGGGCCTCTGATTCTTTTTTTTCTCCTTTAAACCAATACCTTCTTTTGTACCCCCAAAGAGATAATAAGGAAAAAGACTTTTACAAAAATATTTATAGCTGTGCTCTTTGTGGTGGCAAAAAAATTGGAAAATGAGGGGCTGCCCTTCGATTGGGGAATGGCTGAACAAATTGTGGTATATGCTGGTGATGGAATACTATTGTGCTCAAAGGAATAATGAACTGGAGGGATTCCATGTGAACTGGAACATATATATGCATATATATGCAGAGTGAAAGGAGCAGAACCAGGAGAACCTTATACACAGAGACTGATATACTGTGGCACAATCAAATGTAATGGACTTCTCTACTAGCAGCAATGCAATGATCCAGGACATTTCTGAAGAACTTGTGAGAAAGATCGCTATCCACATCCAGAGAAAGAACTGTGGGAGCAAAAACGCAGAAGAACAACACATGATTGATCACATGGTTCGATGGGGTTATGATTAGGGATTTTGATATTGAAAGATCACTCTACTGCAAATATGAATGACATGGAAATAGGTTTTGAACAATGATACATGTATAACCCAGTGGTACTGTTTGCCAGCTCTGGGAGATAGGGAGGGTGGAGGGGAGGGAAAGAACATGAATCATTTAACCGTGGAAAAATATTCTAAATAAAAATGAAATAAAATAAAATAAACCACTACCTTCTGCCTTAATATAAATTCTAAGACAGAAGAGTGGCAAGAGTAGGCAACTGGGGTTAAGTGACTGCCCCAGGATCACCCAGCAAGGAATGGGCTCTTCCCACTCTCCTGCCCAGGAATTTCTAAAGATTCAGGTCTTTCTCTCTTTTTAAAATTGAATCTATATTATTCACATTTTTCTCTATCACTTTCTTAAGTCTAGACAATCAACAAAGCAATCTCTCAAGGCTTGATCTGTGGTGTTTGCCAGACCCTGCACCATGAAAATGTAACCCATAGCTCTCTCTAGCAGGTTAGAACTGACCCCAGCATTGTCCTAAGCTTACTTCAATCTGCTGCACATCAGTTCAATGAACAAACAAGCTTTTAGTAAGTCCCAACTGCGTGCTAAGCATTGTGCTAAGTGCTGGGAATACAAATAGAAGCAGCAGAACAGTGTCAGCCCTTAAGGAGCTCACCCTCTGAAGAGATGAAGGTGAAGTGGGAGCTCATTCCACACATTGGGATCAGCCTGTGGCACATGCACAAGGAGGGAAGGTGTGAAGATGGGAAGAAGGCCAGTTTGTCTGGACCAGAGAGTGTTGGATGGTGAGTGATGACATGTAAAAAGCTGGAGATGTAGCATGAATGGGTTTGGCTGATAAAAGACTTTACATGCTGTAAGCTTTACTGCAAGAGAAAAGCAAATGGAGGTTCATATTTGGAACCCCAAGATACTGAAGGCAGTTGGGGGCAGTTAGAACTGGACTATATAAGGCAGAGGTAACCCATTCTGGGTTTGGGTCAAAGGGTGGTAGGAGGTCTGGGCAAGACTCTCCACTGAACCCTAGCTGATCCATACCAGGAGCACCATTAGCCTATTCCTGCTGTTCTGATTCTAGTTGTTTCAGTCAGTCCCCATATTAGCCTGATTTCTGTTGCAGTTATAAATCCTATTAGCTGAAACCAAGATTTAACATCATCAAATCACTTCAGAAGATCTTCAATCAACATTTGATATTATCCTGCTAACCTTGTTCATTTATTTAGTTTAATACCTTGAGGCAGAAGTTAGGAAGAGAGAGGAACACTGTGAACTAGCCCTGTTGGGGTAAGGCCAGCCTCTAGTCCATCTTGATTAGTTTACAGCGATCTCTTCCCTCTTACCTAGCCTTTTCAATTCCATACTCAATATACCTTCCCCGATTAATTAAAAGAAGTTACTTTAGAGGAATGTCTTCTCCTCCAGGGGAAACAAGTGTGACCCAAAAAGGATGTTTGTGCCAGGCAGTGCACACAGAAGCCTCCCCCAGAATATCCCCAGCTGGAATCAGGTTTTAAAAAATAGTGGTCTGCTAACCTTCCTCCCACAGCTCACAAGTTCTGTCTCCCACTAATATAGTTCACTCCAATGTGATTAAATCAAATGGATGGGGTTTATTACAGTAACAAAATAATCAAGGGAATATAGGAATAAAGGTTTTGGGGAAAAGGGGTGCAGGTAACCCTAAATCCCCTTTCAGGCCTTGACTGGGCAGGGTACCCACAGAGATTCTTCTGCGTTTCCCCAAATCCCAGCTTCTCTGACCCAATCCCCAAAGAGTACTCCTATAGCTAGAATTATTACTAAACTAAAGGGAATATTGAAGAACAAGGCCAAGGCAATTTTGTGGGTCCCAGAGGTCGGCTCCCCACAGAAGTCCAGACACCCCTGGCCAAATTGAAGAAACTGCTATTGTATATTTCCAGTGTGATCAGGAATCAATAGAGATTAAATTATATGATCAATCTTCAATGAAGGTCTCAGGAAACTCCAAATTTCACTTTGTGGGTCACAGAGCCCTCAAAAACCACCTTCCTCCTGGCTGTTAACCCATAAGCAGAGTGTTCAATTGGTTCTTCTCCCACAAGTCTTTGCATCCTCTCAACTGTCACTTTCCGCTCATCCTTCTGTGTTCCATGTCTCACAATTCCAAAATGCCTGGCTTGCCTAGCTTCTTACAGTGCAAAGCTCATAACTGACCCTGATATCTTCCTTCCCATCACAGCTTGGTCCTCTCTTTTTTCTAGACTGAGTCAGAGACTCTATGTGACAATTAGCCTTAGGTCTCAACAGCTTCCCTCAAAGACCAAACAAATCAAAGGCAAAAAAGGAGAAAGAAGGGGAGGATAAGTGGAGACAACTTCCTGAAGAGCATGCAATGGGAATGCCAAACACCTCTGCCTTCAGGAGGCAAATAAGTCACAGGGAAGTGAGACTTTCCTGGTCCTTCCCCTCTTCCCCAGAGAACTAAAAGGCTGAAATTCCAGCAAGAGTCACAAAAATGTGCATGCCTGCCTGTGCACACACATACACTCAGGAAAACTACAAAGGTAGGAAATTCTATTAAGAGCCCAAGCCAGGAGCCAAGGGGAATGGGGATAGGGCACAGAGATAGAGGAGAGGAGAAGGAAGCCCAGCTTGTTGGAGAGGTTGGTCTGACTTCTCTGGGACTGTCCTGTTTTCCAGGTGGGAGTTCCCACGTGTGAAGAAAGTCCAGTGTGGAGTTTAGGACTACTCTTTCCCTGCTCTCCTTGTGAGTAGACCTTTGGGTGGCTGGAGGTGGATGATTGGCTCTTTTAGGCAGCGAGGTGGTCCAATGGATAGTACCTGGAGTAAGGAAGATCTGAAATCAATGAAAAATATCTGAATTCAGATACTGACTAGCTGTGTGACAATGGGTAAGTCATTAAACCTCTCTATCTCACTTTCCTCCAATATAATCTTTGATCCTAATTATTTGTTCCTCATAACAACCCTGGGAGGTAAGTGCTATTATAATATCCATTTTACATATGAAGAAACTGAGTGATATAGTAGTAAAATGACTTGCCGGAGGTCATACAAGCTGGATTTGGACTCAGTTCTTCTTGACTCTAGGCCCAGTACCTCCATCTGCTGTGCTATTCAGCTGCTTCAGGGATATTCCAAATGGGGATCCAGACCAATCCATTTGCTGCTGGATGAAAGTGGAGTTTGAAAATAGACTGATTTAGGCTAAGCCTTAGTAGAGCTTACACATATCCAATTGACATTGAAAAGTATGGAACCTCTGAGCTACTTCCTGGAGTTGGAGGTAAATAGTGTAGGTGTAGATGTGTAGGCTGTTGTCTATAAACTAGCAGAGGTTCTTGGGCAATGGGTGAAGGGGATAGGGTGCTGACATTAATGAACTCATGGGGATATTTGAAACTTTTAGAAGTCTGATAGAAGAGCAGCAAGCCTGATGCATGTGTATGGGCATCCAGGTGATGGGATACTTGAAAGTTTCCCAGGAAAATCTTTTTCTTTAAAAGTATTCTTAACCTTTTTTTTACACACGTCCTGGACCCTTGGACAGGAAAGACCTACAGACACCATCTCAGAATCATGTTTGCAAATACATAAAATTAAACATAGGATTACAAAGGAAAAAGAAAATGATCAAAACAGAAGTCCCGAGTTCACAGAGCCCCTGAAATCTATCCAAGGACACCTCCCCAAGGTCAGATCCCCGTCTTTACAGCATAACCAAGGAGATGCCTTACTAGCTAGCTCTCATTTGGGTCCTGGAACAATAGTCAGTTACAGGGGTTGTTTATTTCAGTAAATGATAGGACTGAATCCCATTCATCAGAAGTTTACAGGGATCATGGGCAAGGTACATGAAAAGGCAATTTTCAAATAAAGAAATCAAAACTATCAATAAGCATATGAGAAAGTGTTCTAAATCTCTAATAATTAGAGAAATGCAAATCAAAACAACTCTGAGGTATCACCTCACACCTAGAAGACTGGCTAAAATGACAACAAAGGAAAGTAATAAATGTTGGAGGTGATATGGCAAAATTGGGACATTAATACATTGGTGGTGGAGTTGTGAATTGATCCAACTATTCTGGATGGTAATTTGGAACTATGCTTAAAGGGTGTTGAAAGACTGCCTGCCCTTTGATCCAGCCATACCACTGCTGGGTTTGTACCCCAAAGAGATAATAAGGAAAAAGACTTGTACAAAAATATTCAGAGCCGAGCTCTTTGTGGTGGCAAAAAATTGGGAAATGAGGGGCTGCCCTTTGGGGAATGGCTGAACAAATTGTGGTATCACAATGATGGAATGTGATAGAATACTATTGTGCTAAAAGGAATAATGAACTGGAGGAATTCCATGTGAACTAGAACAACCTCCAGGAAGTGATGCAGAGTGAAAGGAGCAGAACCAGGAGAACATTATACACAGAGACTGGACTTCTGTACTAGCAGCAATGCAATGACCCAGGACAATTCTGAGGGATTTATGGGAAAGAATGCTACCCACATTCAGAGGAAGAACTACAGGAGTGGAAACACAGAAGAAAAACAGCTGCTTGAATATATGGGCTGATGGGGATATTATTGGGGATGTAGACACTAAATGATAACTCTAGTCCAAGTATCAATAATACGGAATTAAGTCTTAATCAATGACACATGTAAAACCTAGTGGAATTGCTCGTTGACTACAGGTTGAACAGGAGGGGAGTGGGAGGAGGGGAGGGAAAGAACATGAATCCTGGAACTATGGAAAAATATTCTAAATTTATTAATTAAATACAAATTTTCAAATTAAAAAAAAAAGAAATTTACAGGGATGTATTGGAGCACCAAGCATCAGCCCTAAAGCTGATTTCTTTAATTACTGTTAAGCTCTGGGAAATAGCAACAAACGATGGAAAAATACTAAACTCCACTGCATGTCAGAAGGTGACTGAAACTGCTGAGCACATATCAATTATGTAAAAACTTGGAGGTTATTTGATTAAAGCTATTGTCTTTGAATGCAATTCTTCACCATTGAAGGCTATCTAAAAGTCTGTGAGTGAGCCTGGGTGGGCTCCAGGTTACTAGCTGGAGAACATTCATGCCTTTCTGGTTATGTGGCCACACCTCCTCCGGACCTAGGATTTCATAGGCACTGCTGGGGATGTCCCTTGAAGAAAGTCCCTTCACCCATACAGCCTAGCACTCCATCTGCCCTGTATAGTATGACACAAGGAAGCAGAACTTGAACCAAGGTCTTCCTTGGCCCTCCAGGCTACTTCACTTCTAGTCTCAAACACTATCTGTGTGACCCTGGGAAAGTCACTTCACCCTGTTTGCCTCCGTTTCCTTATCTGTAAAATGAGCTGGAGAAGGAAATGTCAAACCCCTTCCGTATCTTTGCCAAATGGAATCATTAAGTCAGAGATGACTGAAAAATGACTAAACAACAACTACTACCATGTCTGCTCCCTAGGCTGGTTCTGTGCACCGTGCCCCTTGCCTAGCCTGTGTTTGTGAATTTATGTAATACAGCAGATACCCTTCAGTACTTCAGGTATGTGTAAACGGTGAGACCTTCCACATCTTAAGAGCTCTTCTTGGCTTTGTGAAGTTCGATGGACAACAATGAGCCTTCCTGTGGAGAAAGGGGGTCCAAGGCTTGAACTCCAAACTCTTGGCACCAAGTCAGGACCTGGGATGACAGACCCATTTTGTGACTGGGGCCATACTCAAACCCTGGCCAGCTTGGTAAGAGCTGCTAGAGGACTGCTCCCCTGGCATGGTCATTAAGACCCTGGCCATTAAGGGATCACCTGGGTTCAAACCCCACCTGTCCTGTTCTCCCTGTGTGAGCACAAATGATTCATTCCATCTGGCTGGGCCTTCGCTTTTTCCTTTGGAAAGTAAAGGGCTTGGACTAGACAGCCTCTAAGATCCCTTCTAGCTCCAGGGCCATGATTGCAGAACCTGTCCAGGCCTCAGATTCCTCCTCTGTAAAATGGGAGAGTTAGCCTATATGGTCCCTTTCAGCTCTAGAGATAAGCTACTCTGACCTCTGAGGTATCGGGTAAAGGCATTAGGAGGATATCAATACCACTGCTTAGGTATGTATTTATATATACATATACATCCTCCTGAAAATGTACATATATAGTGAGATTTTCATGTTGCTCACGTATGTGGTGAGCTCCTAGAACCACCACTTTAGTCAGATCCTAGCGTTCTAGTGCCAGAAGTGGCCTCTGAGCTTCTCTAGTGCTGGCTGTGTTCCTCCTCTGCCTCTTCTCTAATCCTCCTCCCTCTTCTGGGCACAGCTCCAAGCCCATCTCGACTCACCGCCCTTAGAGCCTAGCCTTTATTCCTAACAAAGCCCTCATTTGCCTCCTCAAACAACATTCCTTCCACCTCCCCTATTGAACAGGAAGCCCATTTTCTCCTAAAGACACCAGGTTCCTTAGAACCTTGCCAGGGGAGGTTACTCAGGCCTCACTACTGCTCCTCTAGCCTCCTCTTCATCTCCCTTCCTCTTTGGAAGCCCTCCCCGCCATATCTTTGGGCTGCCCTTTAATTGCTTTCTCAGTGACTTATGACCTGACTAACTCCCTTCCTGACCTTTTCCTTCCCTGACATCGTCCTCAGGGCTTCTGGGCCATGATAGTGACCTTCTGGACAGGATGGCCTTCCAGGCCCTCCTCCTGAACTCCAAGAACTTCCTTCTTCATTTTCTGTCCCCCAGCCCCCCAATCTCATGTAAGGCAGAAGAGCCACAAACAAGGTTGTTGCTGGTGTGAGTGTTCTGCTGTGGCCGCAATAGAGCAGCAGAATGTTGAAAAAATGATGTGCTGCCTTTTTCTTTACAGATCAGTCTACAAGGATCTATTAAATAGTATCTATGAGCCAGCACAGTCCTGAGTACTGAGCATCCAAAGGCTTCAGTCCCTGCCTGCAAGGAGATGACAGTCTTATCTTCTCCAGGCTCGTGCTTCCTTGAGTGAAAGGCAAGCTGTTGGAGGGTGGAAATGGCTTTTCATGTTAGACTTTGGGTCCCTGGCACCTAGCACAAAAGGAGTGCTTAATAACTGCTTGTTGATGGATTAAGGAATTTCTTTTTAAAGTAAAAATAAAAAATGCCGCCATTTTGGAAAAAGACTTTGAAGATGCATTGGCAACAGCAAACTGATCAAGTCTAAGTTGTCAAAGGCATTTTCCATCTCTCTTATCTTTCTGGGATGTTCCCATCAGTTTATTGGAATCAATATTTTTTGTGCTGATGAGCAGCTCATTTCAGACTTTGGAATATAAACTTTGGAGTGATGAGGAGGAGGAGGAGGAGGAGGATGGTGGTGATAGTGATGGTGAAGATGGAGAGGCTTCTGCTGCTTTTTTTGTATCTCCAGCATTTATTCCAGTGTCTGTCATAGAGTATTATAAAAATTTAAATTTTTTTTGATTCAACTTGACTTATTGGCCAGGACCTAAGGCCTGAGACTCTACCTCTTCTTGGATGTTATTCCCAGAAATTTTCTAAGGGAGAATGATAACATCTTGCCCTGGAAGAGACCTTAGAGATCTTCTAGACCAGGTTCTCATTTTACAAAGGGGAAAACTGAGGTCAAGAGAGAAATGACTTGTCCAAAGTCACACATAGAGTTAAAGACTCAAATTCATGTTTTCTAGCTTTGAGTTCAGTGATTTCCTTCTGCCTCACATGGGCTTTCAACTAGCCAAGAGTTTTAATTCATGGTTTTGGAACAAAGCTGCATACCTATGACTCATTGTTTCAGCTAGCCTAAGGTCAAACATTCATTTCCAAATCTAGAAATGTCAGGGAATTTAAGCATGAGATAGATTACAACTCCCCGAAGAGGTTAGAAGTATGAATGCCTGCCAGTAGCCTGCAGTGGAGGCAGGGGAGAACTCTCCTTGTTTAGGTGCAGAAAACTGAGGCCAACCTTTATTTATGAGTGGAGAAGATTGGTAATGTAGCAACAATCCATAGCCTAGATTCATATGTAAAAGTTCTAAGAGCTTTAGAATCTCTGGTCTTTGATAAACCTGCTCCTTATCTACTCCTCCTGGCTTTCCTGGCTTCCTTTGAGTCCCAGCTCAAATCCCACCTTCCCCAAGGAACCTTTCCTACCTATCATTTTTTTAAAAACCCTTACCTTCTATCTTGGAATCAATATATTGGTTCCAAGGCAGAAGAGAGGTAAGGGCTAAGCAATGGGGGTCAAGTGACTTGCCCAGGGTCACACAGCTGGGAAGTGTCTGAGGCCCATTTTGAACCTAGGACCTCCCATCTCCGGGCCTGGTTCTCAATCCACTGAGCTACCCAGCAGCCCCCTTTTCCATTCTTTAAAAAAAATCCTTACCTTCCATCTTAGAATCAATACTATGTTTTGCTTCCAAGGCAGAAGAGCAGTGAGGGCTAGGTAATGGGGATTAAGGGACTTGCTCAGGGCTCCACAGCTAAGAAATGTCTGAGGCCATATTTGAGCCCAGGACCTCTCATCTCTAGGCCTGGTGCTTTATCCTGCTTTCCTCCTATCCCTCTTGTTGCTTTCTTTCTGTTGGTGATTTTCTATTTATCTTCTCTGTAGCTTGTCTATGTAGAATTGCTTGTCTATTCTCTCCCCCAATATGAGGTACTTTATGAGAGCAGAGACAGTCTCTTTCCCTTTTCTTTGTAATCCCATGTTTAGCACGATGAATACCTGGCACATAGTTGGTGATTAATAAGTGCTTGTTAATTGACTGTTTAAAATGTGCCATGGGAAAGAAAGGAATTTAAGACCAAGCTAGAAATCGAGAATATCACAAAATGTAAAATGAATAATCTTGATTACATTAAATTAAAAAGGTTTTATACAAACAAAACCAATACATCCAAAATGAAAAGGGAAGCAACAAATTGGGAAAAAATCTTTATGACAAAAACCCCTGACAATGGTCTAATTTCTCAAATATACAAGGAACTAAATCAAATGTACAAAAAATCAAGCCATTCCCCAATTGATAAATGGGCAAGGGGCATGAATAGGCAATTTTCAGATAAAGAAATCAAAACTGTCAATAAGCACGTGAGAAAGTGCTTTAAATCTCTTATAATGAGAGAAATGCAAATCAAAACAACTCTTAGGTACCACCTCACACCTAGCAGATTGGCTAATATGACAGCAAAGGGAAGTAATAAATATTGAAGATGTGGCAAAATAGGTACATTAATGCATTGCTGGTGGAGTTGTGAATTGATGCAACCATTCTGGAGGGCAATTTTGAACCTTGCCAAAAGGGATTTAAATGACTGCCTGCCCTTTGATCCAGCCATACCACTACTGGGTTTGTACCCCAAAGAGATAATAAGGAAAAAGACTTCTACAAAAATATTTATAGCCGCACTCTTTGTGGTGGCAAAAAAATTGTA
This sequence comes from Gracilinanus agilis, assembly GCF_016433145.1. Taxonomy (NCBI): domain Eukaryota; kingdom Metazoa; phylum Chordata; class Mammalia; order Didelphimorphia; family Didelphidae; genus Gracilinanus; species Gracilinanus agilis. The sequence goes on along the minus strand of NC_058135.1, from coordinate 15,121,861 downwards.
AAATGATGGGCTGCCCTTCAATTGGGGAATGGCTGAACAAAGTGTGGTATCTCTTGGTGATGGAATACTATTGTGCTCAAAGGAATAATGAACTGGAGGAATTCCATGTGAACTGGAAAGACCTCCAGGAAGTGATGCAGAGTGAAAGGAGCAGAGCCAGGAGAACATTGTATACAGAGACTGATATACTGTGGTAAAATAGAATGTAATGGACTTCTCTACTAGTAGTAATGCAGTGATCCAGGATAATTCTGAGGAACTTATGAGAAAGAAAAACTCCGCCAAGGACGGTCCCTAGCCCAGCTGAAAAAGGAGGAGGGTTGGGCGTGGGGCTAGCAACCCCAACCCGTAAAAAATCACATTTGCTATAGAAACCGCAACCTCACCAAACCAACAAAACTGATGCTTCTATCCGCTCCCAGCAAAATCCTGACCAGAGTCAGCTTAGAAAGACTGAAGGAGGCCTTGGACAAGAAGCTGAGAATAGAACAAGCAGGGTTTCGCCAGCACAGATCGTGCCCCGACCACATCGTTACCTTACGAATCATCATCGAACAGTCCATCGAGTGGCAGTCCCCCCTCTACATGACTTTCGTGGATTTCGAGAAGGCATTTGACAGCATGGACAGGAGCATCATCTGGAGATTGATGCAGCATTACGGGATTCCCCCGAAGCTCACCAACATCATCCAGCGGTTATATGAAGACTTTACCTGCCAGGTCATCCATAATGGGAAACTGACGGCTCCCTTCACAGTGAAGACCGGAGTGAAGCAAGGCTGCATGCTTTCGCCCCTTATCTTCTGGATGGTCATAGATTGGACCATGAGAAGAACTACCAAGGACAGCAATGCGGGCATCCAATGGACTCATACCAAGCAGCTCAAGGACCTTGACTTCGCGGATGACATCTGTCTCCTCTCTCACAAGCAGCAGGATGTGCAAGCCAAACTTGCACGACTCTGAAGAAGCGAAGACAGGTCTGAAGATCCACAAGAAGAAGACCAGGTGATCACAGTCAACAGCACACAGGACCTGCCAATCCAACTACAGGGAGAAAACATGAAGGAGACGGACCATTTCATCTATTTGGGTAGCATCGTCAGTAAGAAGCCGAATCAACAAAGCCAGGCAGGCATTTAACACCCTGCGGTCTGTCTGGACCTCCAGAGCACTGTCCCTCGTCACTAAGCTCCGAATCTTCAACACCAACGTAAAGGCTGTCCTCCTATATGGATCAGAAAGCTGGAGAGTGACGAGCGCTAACACCAACAAACTCCAGGTCTTTGTTAACAGATGTCTGCGCCACATCTTGAACATCAGATGGCCTGAAAAGATCTCCAATGCTAGTCTCTGGGAAAGAACAATCCAGTATCCCATCAGTCAGGACACAAAGAAACGTAAGCGGAGATGGATAGGACATACGCTACGAAAACCGGAAGACAACGTAGCCAGACAAGCACTGAGCTGGAACCCTTCAGGGAGGAGGAAAGTCGGAAGACCAAAACAGACCTGGCGAAGATCTGCCGAAAATGAAACAAAAACAGTCGGAATGACATGGGCCCAGCTGGGGGAAGTTGCCCAGAACAGAGTCCGCTGGCGTGAGATGGTTGCGGCCCTATGCTCCTAGGGAGTCAACAGGAATAATAATAATAAATAATAATATGAGAAAGAAAACTATCCACATGCAGACAAAGAACTATGGGAGTAGAAACAAAGAAGAAAAACAACTGCTTGATCACATGATGGGGATATGATTGAGGATGTAATCTCTAAACAATCACTCTAGTGCCAATATGAATAACATGGAAATATGTCTTGATCAATGATACATGTAAAACCCAGTGGAATTGCTTGTTGGCTATGGAAGGAGGGTGGAAGGAGGGGAGGGAAAGAACATGAATCATATAACTATGAAAAAATATTCTTAATTAACTAATTAGTTTTTAAAAAATGTCCCAGTATGTATCTGGCTTTCCTTACTGAGGGAAAAGGTCCTGCTAAGCCACCTCCATTAGGGGAGGTTTAGTTGTTATTCCACCAGCACAGAGGAATTTGCCTCGTTAATTAATAGTAATGACAGCAACAATAATAATCCATTCTGGTGACTAACTAGGAAGGCCTGACAGGAGCCCTGGAACACTGGCTAGTTGAGCATTGGCTGTGCCATTGATTAATCTAGCACTCTGGACAGGGAGATGAAACTGCTCTTATTCTTCTAAGAAGTAGCCAGGGCAGCTGAGGGTTGATCCTACACGAATTCATGATGATGATCACCTTTGATCCAGAGGACTTGGGAATGAGTGGAGCATCTTCATGAGCTCCATAGGAAGGCAAAGCACACTAGACTATTGCTACTCTCTGTTGGGGTCTTCTTCTAACCCCTCCCAGCTTTCCTTCTGTCTCAGTTGCCATCTCATCCTAGAATATCCCTCCACTTTGTTGGTTCCTTTCTGTCATTAGTGAGTTCCTCTCAGGACTACATTTTGGGAAGGACCTCAGTTGACCAATGTGGATTACCCACCCTGGTCCTTCTGACCTTCTGAACTTTGCTTCCATTCCTACTTCCCTCCACCTGCCTCTTGCTTTTCAATTCCCTTTTGCTTGTTGACTCCCCTCCCCCCCCATTAGAAGGTAAGCTCTTTAATGACTGGGACTGTCTTTTTGCCAGATTTGTATATCAAGAGCTTAGTGTAGGCTCTTGCATATTTGTGGTTTTGTTCAGTTGTTTTCAGTCTTAGCCAACTCTTTGTGACCCCATTGGAGTTTTCTTGACAAAAATGCTGAAATGGTTTACCGTTTCCTTCTGTGGTTCATTCTGTAGAGGAGGGCAAAGAGGGTTAAGTGACTTGCCTAGGGTCATACAGTTAGGAAGTGTCTGAGGCCAAATTTGATCTTAGAAACATGAGTCTTTCTAACTCCAAAGTCATATACTATCCACTGCGCACTTAGCCATTGCCCCTTATCTGGCATATAGTAGATAGTTAATAAATTCTTATTGACTAAGTGACAGATCAATTAGAAAATAATCCAATAATTTAGATAATTCTACATTTCACAATCTAATTGATTCCTGCTGGGCTCTTTCTTGCTGTTGCCTCTATAACCACCCTTGTAGCTTCTACTCTCTGGTTTGGGTGCCTGGGAAAGGGAGGATGCTGCTGCCTTTTGAGATTGCATAAGGAAAGGAAAGAAGGCAAAAGGAGACAGTCCCATCCCAATCACAGACTTCTCAGGAGGCCATGAGCTCACAGCTTATGGCCATTTGATGGAAGGGCACCCTCTGCCTGGTCCTCTGGCCAGCTAAGACAATCATATTTGGGCTTCAAAGCTGGCTGGAAGAGGGTACCTCAGGTGGTGGGGATAATCTCTTCCCTTTATCCACAGAGTCCTGGTTAAGCGACCAATTAAAACTTTTCATCACTACACAACATGAACTCCAAGTCATCATGGTTGACTGGAAGAAGTTAGGGGGTATCAGCACAGGCTCCAGAGTAAGAAAATGGGTTCCTCAGTCACACATACATGAAGTAGCCCTTCCCTCCCCCAGTCTTCCATGCATTGCCTGGCATTCTGGCTGATCATCCTTAAAGGGAGGTGGAAGGAGCCAAGGGAGCTACCCAGGCAAACCACAAGTGAATATATGATGAATTGGAGACATGAATGCCTTCTTTATGGGCCACTATTTTATCCTAACAAAATTGGAAACAGATGTCAACAGTTCCTGGCAAGAGCTTCATATTGCCTTCTTTCAATGGTGCTCTCCAAGAACCCAAGGAATATATTGCTGGCCAGTTTATCACACACACACACACACACACACACACACACACACACACACACACACACACACACACACACACAANCACACACACACACACACACACACACACACACACACACACACACACACTTCACTCCTAGCCTTTGATTTGATGATAAGATGATTTTCTCTGTCTGTCAAACAAGAGTTCCAATTCAATAGTCTTCTGGTCTCATCCAATTAAAATCAACCCTACTTTCCTCTCTGGACTCTGGACTCTCTACCATTCTGGGCAACCTTCTGACCCTGGAAGAATCCTTTGGCCCTTTGGCCCCTTACTCTGATTTAAGGATGGGCACAGGCGAGCCAGGACTTCTTTGACCACCAATGGAATCTGACTTGGATCAGAGATGCTGTTCAGAGAGTCCCCAAATCCTTCTCTCCCAAGAGTCCCCCACCACCTCCCTCATCCTTTGTACATTAAAAGTGATCAACAACACCGTCTGGCAGAGTAATGGTGGTGATGGAGGGAAGGTCCTTAAGCCTGAGAAAACAGTGAGTCTTCTTGCTCTGGGGCCTCACTGGGCTCTATGCCAAGTCCTGCCACTCTAGACACTCATTACCACACCTTGGCTTGGCACTGGAAGTGAAATTCTCTCACTTTGCTTCAGAGATGGATCATGGACAAAGTTCTCTTCTAACTACTATGTGTAAACTTAATCCAGAAATATTCTTCTCTAACAAAGGGAATGACTTAAAAAAAATCAATGGAGTCCCATGCTATTTGGAGAAAATGCTTCCTCCAAGAATGAGCCAATAAGAAACATATTAGTCAATTTTGTTGATTTCCCCTTCCTCTTCTTTTCTTTTTGCATTTAAAAATATTTGTTATTTCGGGTGGTCCTGTAGGAGGGAGTAAGGATATTAAGGGGCAACGATGATGATGCAGAAAAAAATAAAAGCTATCAACAAAGCCTTAAAAAGAAAGGAGATAACAGGAATCTTGGAATGCCTTGAATTTAGTTCTTCCTTTCCTAGCTGAGGACTAATAGAAGTTCAGCAAAGATCACATAGACCAGGGAGTGGCAGAGCTCAGATTTGAACCCTTGGTACCAGGAGACTGGACCAAGAGCCAAGAAACCTCTATTAAAAACTCAGCTCTGCCAATTTCTTTTTGGCTGGATGGTGTTGGGTGAAGCTCTTGTCCTTTCTGGGTCTCTGCAAGAAGAAAAAAAGCATGAGACAGCCTTTACAACATTCCTTTCCAAATCCTCCCACAGCTTAGTTCTAGAACATAAATCCAAAAGTTGCCTCTGGGAGAGAAGTTTGTTTTGTGAGACTTACAAAGTACTTTTATCCCTGAGAGAAAACATTGCTCTGGAAGATTTGTCCCCATTTTGCAGATAAGTAAATTGAGACTCAGATAAGAAAAGGAATTTGAGCACGTGGCCTTTCATATCTTTAGTGCTTCATGTTAAACAGTAAATATCAGAGCAGAATTCAAAACTGGGTGTCCTGGCTGCAAAGCCAAAGTTCTAATTGCCTCACCCGCTGCCTGATAGAAAGGTTGATGTCAGATGATTGGAGGGGTAGGAGAGAGACCTTTCCAGGCAGCCCTGACCATCCCATAAGGATGTGGAAGGTCTTTGTCAAAAAGAAAGAGTCAATTCAAACACTCCTCAGTCCTGTCTGCCAAGAGGAGTCTGTGGCAGCCATTCGACCTACTCCTTTCATCTCAAATCACCCTGGCTCCTTCCTGAAGAATTTATATAATGACAGCTTTTTACTGCTCCAGCTCTTCATACTTCATGCTGGGCAGCTCAGCATTGCCAAACAGAGGACCCTTCTGGCCAGAATTGTGGGCAGGAAAGGAGGGGCAGGTGAGCTGGCATGTAGGTAGGGAGGCAGGTGGGCAGGAAGGTAGGCTGGCACACAGGACACAGGGAAGTATTGATTCCTATGCCCCCTAGACACTTTGGCCTGAATGACATACAGCAACCTACCCTTGCCCTTTCTCCTATTGCCCCCAATGTCCAGAGTGCCTATCCCCAGGTCTTCCAAGGCTGTTCAATTTGTAATCATCTATTGTGATAGCAGGAATAGGATAAGAGCTGTTACCCGTCTCCCAGCCTATGGAATATGCCCAGTATTTGATCCTAGAGGGGAACAAACACTCCATTGAGTAAATACCACTAGTTAGAATGAGCACTAGGGAAGACCCTTTCACATGTGATTTTTTTGCCCAGAGACTCTATTTAAGCCATGATGCCCCCATCTCTAAGGGGAAGGATCCCTCAGCTTGGATAGACATTTCATTTAGTTTTTGTAAAGACCTTTGGCACTAGTTCCTGTAACCCTGACTTTGGGAACTAAAGGTTGACTACTTAAGGCCATTTCTTGTCTGTCTGTCTGTCTGTCTGTCTGTCTGTCTCTTTCTCTTTCTCTGTCTCTGTCTCTCTCCAATGAATTCTTCAATCAAGCCTATATCTGCACACCAATCTTGGGAATTCCTTTATTCATCAACTACCCCTAAATTGTTGATAGCTCCCTAGAGCCTACGTAATTCTTTGCCTGCCCTCTTGAATGCAATCAACACATAATGCATGTTATAATCATCTATTTGTTAAAAATTATAATAGCTAAAATTTTTATAATGCTTTAAATTTTGCAAAGCATTTTCTATGAATTAACTGATTTGAATCTCACAACAATCCTGTGAGGTAGGCGTTTTATTATCCCCATTTTACAGTTTGAGAGGTTGAGGCACAGAGAAGTAACCCAGTTAGTGCAAAGAAAGAATTAGACTCTCTTAGTTTATTTTTTAATGTAATCCATCAGTAAACTTTAATTTAATCAAACTAAGAACTTAAAGTACCCCTGTTTAACACCTAGCTAACCATTAAGTAAGAGAGTTCAGGAGTCACTTATTGGAGAAAGCTCATACCTCCAAAGGCCACTGCCCTCCCCTGGGCAGTGCTAGGCAAATTAGGAGGCTGTGATTGGTTCCTGTGAAGTGAGGGAGTGACAGAATGTGACATCGAGAAAAACGGCTTTAAAAAGGCCAGTCAGAGCGTTCATTCACTCACTCTGCATTGGTGAGCAGAGCTGAAGAGAAATTCTTCTTGGTTGAGGTCATGTTGTCCTAGAATCATCCTTGACTGGAGATTTTTGCTCAGGAGAGGCTTGTTGGATGAGTGACTAGAGTTGAAGGAAGAGGCTTTGTTGGTGGACTCCTAGCTGAAGACACCACCAGGACTTTCAGGTGGAGTCAGGACTTGAGGGAGCCCCTGCTGGGGCTGAGCCGGACTTCACCGGAGCAGCACTTAGGACAGTAGGTTAGACAAGGCTCTGTCTCCTTCCTACCTTTTCCACTTTCAATATCTCTACCTTGTAGTTAAAAAAATAAGAATATATATAGGGGGGTGAGACCCACAGATGTGGATAGTGGTAGATCCAACCAGGGATCTCCCCAAATACCCAGCCAGGTATTCTAACCTCCAGTTAGCAAGAGTGAAACTGGGCCAGTTGCTAACAGTCATTTTTGATTTAAGGGCTAATATTTTATAAATGGCAACCACAATCTCACTTTTATAACTCCCATAATGAGTCAAACCTAATTTAGATCTTACACTAGGAGTATCTGAGGCAGGCTTTGAACACTGATCTTCCTAATTCCAAGTCCCATGCTATATTCATTGTGCCATCAAATAAGGGTAAGCTCCATGACAGCAGAATTGGGCCTTACTCAAACTTAGTGGCTCCATCATCACCCAGCTCAGAGCTCAGTACATGGTCAGAATTTATAAAAGTTTGGTTTATTTAACTGAAGTGAATTGAATACTATAGCTGTATGATCTTGGACAAGTCCATTCTTTGAACCTGTTTCCTCATCAGAAAAATGAAGTGTGCCTGGCATGAACCATCAGCCTAGAAAAAAAGCCCAGGTCACTCACTCTCTCTGAGTTTGCTCCCTCATGCCAACCCTCCCTCAGATCAATAGATTTGGATTCCCAAGGAAGAGCCATTACCATGAAGATAAACTCAAATTCTCAGAGAACTGGAGTAAGCCTATCATGAAGGTCACACCCCTTATTCTTCACCCACTCTCCTGAGCCACCACTACTTGTGTGCTTCCCATCTACATGAAATCATTGATAATAATGCCACTATTAATTCTTTCTTTTTCAACCCTTGCCTTCAATCTTAGAATCAATATTTTGTATTAGTTCCAAGGCTAAGAGTGGTAAGGGCTAAGCAATGGAGGTTAAGTGACTTGTCCAGGATCTCATAGTTGGAAACATCTAAGGCCAGATTTGAATCTAGGACTCCCTGTCTCTAGGTCTGGCTTTATCTACTGAACCATCTAACTTCTTAACTCTTAAATATAAAATATTTTCTTAATGATAAAGCAGAAGCAATCATAACATCACCATTACCCAATATAGTCCCAAATATAGGAATAAGCAAACATTTCACAGTTAATGCATAGACTCACATTCTCACACCAATACTCATCATTTCTATGAGGTAGAGTGGGCACATGCTTACAGAAGCTTTGAAGGGAAACATGTGAATGTGGACAACTTAATTTTAATCTTTCAAACTCTAAAAATAGTCCTGTGCTAATGAGTCAAGAGACCACAGTATCCTGTTGTTTCAGTCATGTTGTGCTCTTAAATAGATTCTCTCACTTATCTCTTTGGTCCTTCTAATGATCCGAGTCTCTCATATTTTATCTGAAAATTTTCTTTTCTTTTTAACTATATTTCTTCATTCTGTTTTTCTTTCTTTTTTTGCTGAAAGATAAAATCCTTTATATGTCTTTCTTTTTAAAAATTGTTTTTATTCCAAATTTTACAAAACCAAACCAAACAAACGTTTCCATATAAAAAGAAAAATAAGATGGTATACAAATGAAATCACAAATCTTGCATATTAACTTTGAGTTAATAGCTACATAATAATCCTTTCTACAAGTGTCCCACCCTTCCCCACCCTCACTGCATCACAAAAGATATTGTTAAGGTGGCCAACATGTACATATAAATTAAGTCTTTTATATTTCATCTTTCTTTTCACTTTCTAGAGGTAACATTGACCATTTATTCTTCTGGCATTGATTCTGTGGTTGTGTATAATGTTCTCCTGGTTCTGCTCATTTCACTGTTCATGTTCTCATGTAGTTCTTTCCAAGTTTTAAAAGAAATCAGTCTGTGAATTGTTTCTTATGGTGCATTTGTATTCCATCACAATCATATGCAACAATTTATTTAGCTATTCAGCAATTGATGGACATCCCCTCAGGTTCCAATTCTTTGCCACCACGAAGAGAACTGTTATAAATATTTTGGAGCATATAGATTCTTCTCTTCTTGTCCTGATCTCCTTGGAGAACATACCCAGCAATGGTATTGCTAGGCCTAAGGATATACACAGTTTTATAATTCTCTGGTTGTAATTCCAAATTGCTCTCCAAAATGGTTGGATCAGTTTACACTCCACCAACAGTACAATAGTGCCCCCACTTTTCCATACCCCCTCCAACATTTGTCATTTTGCCCTTTTGTCATTTTAGCCAATTTGATAGGTGTGAAATGATATCTCAGAATTGTTTTGGTTTGCATTTTTCTAATCAGTAATGATTTAGAGCATTTTTTTTCATATACTTTATATATGGCTTTGATTTCTTCATCCAAAAATTATCTGTTCGTATTTTTTGCCCTTTTATCAATTGGAGTGGTAGTGTCTCTTATTCTTATAAATTTGACAAAATTCTATCTATATTTTAGGTATATCTCTATCTGAGGGACTGTCCATAAAATCCACCCCTCCCCTCCTTTTCTATTTCTGCTAATCTTGGCAGCATTTATTTTATTTGTTCAGAAATGTTTCAATTAATGTACTCACAATTATCCATTTTACATTTCACAATGCTCTCCAATTCTTATTGACTCCTAAATTCCTCTCCTATTCATAAATCTGATAGGTGGCATGTTCCCTGTTCTTATTTACTTCTTATTTATTCTTATATCTCCTTTTATGTCTAAATCATGTATCTATTTTGATCTTATCTAAGTGAATGATGCAGGATATTGGTCTATGTGTAGTGTTAAGAGAGTTTTCTTAATTTCTCCTTTTTTTCCACATAAGCAACACATTGGTCTCTGGTTTGTATATTCTCGCATTGGAGCCATAGCTAACCCCAAATTTGCATCTCTGCTTTCAAGCTTTTCAATTTTTCCCTTTAAAACTTTTATCTCCTTTCTTAATGCATCCACCAAATAACTATCATCTGCATCTTTCATTTCACGTCCATTATAAACATATACTGCCACTCTCCTTAATTCATCAAGGTCCATATTTATCCAGTTAGGGCAACTGGTTTTGAAATAGTCCTTGACTACTTTGCAACAATTTTTTACAGACTGCCTTCTCAATTGTATAATATCTCTTTCTCTGGTCAAGCTATGTCTATGTATCTTCCTCCCAAGTCTATAAGTTTGTCCATGAACTGTGAAGGATTTTCTCATATCTCTTGCTTTAATTTTTCGAATTTAGTCCAGGAACCGGGTCTATCTGAACATACTCTCACTGTATTAAGAACTACCTCCCTAGTTTGGCACAATCTTGCATAATCCCTTTCATCATGAAAGTCCCAATGAGGCTCATTCTCAGGCCAGTGAACTGCACCCTACTCCTCATTGGTAAGCCTGATAACTTTACCCTTTTCCTTTTTTGTTAGTAACTCATCTAGAAGATATTCAAAATCAATCCAGGTTGAATCAAATTGCCTGCTTATCATCTCTAGCTTTTTTTTTATCAGAACTAAAGACTCCTCCTCAAAAGAAGGAATGCTGTGCTTAAGTCCTTCCATATCCTGAGGGGTAAATGGTATGTGGTGCCTAATAGTTGCTAACTCTTTCTTCTGTGGATTAAAAATTGGAACTTCTCTTAAAGGGAGTAGTCGAGGGTCAGTATCTTCTTTCTTTTCGTTTTTTAGTTTTAGCTACCTTGGTGGGAGAATTAGAAATAGTAGGAGAGGCAGGCTGGGTCAAGCAAGAGATAGTTTCATTTTATTGCATTATAGTTTTAGTCATTTGAAAGATACTCTCTTCAGGTTGAGCAACTGTGGAGATAGTTTCATTTTGTTGGCCAATAGTTTTAGTCAATTGAGAGATACTATCTTCAACTTTAGAGATAGTTTCATTTTGGTGGGCAATAGTTTTAGTCAATTGAGAGATGCAATCCTCAAGATATACAACTCTAGTCTCCATTGATTTCTCTTTTAGTTGTTTCCTTTTCTTAGTAAGGATTAAACTAAATACTTGATACAGTTGGTACCCTTGTAACAATGCGGACAGCACAAATACTCCAATAATTGATACTAACTAGAGACAATCCAAAACTGTGAGATGTAAAATCTCATTGAAGGTCTCTGGTAGTGGGAGTTGTCTGAGGTAAATTGGCACCACCTCCTTTACTACCCATACCATGATATCTAGCACCTAGATATCTAATACCTAGATATCAGCATGGTTATACCTCTACTTGTTCCTATTATTGATAAGGAACAGAAGATTAATAGATTAATCAAACTCTTACCTGGCTCACCAGGCTGTGAAGGGTTAAATTTTTGGGGTAGGAATTTGAACAAAAGTCAGGAGAGCAGTTTCTTAAACACAAATCACTTAGCTTATTTGAGGAAAGTTCAGATAGGAAATAGAAAGGAGGAAAGTGAGAGAACTCTTATACCTATACCTAAGATCCCAATCCTAACTAAGATTTTCTAAAAAACCCTAAATCTCTCTGCCTTTGAGGGCAGTGTCTTCTGCCAGGCCAGGCTGGGCCTACTTACCTACTCTGTCTGTCTAAGAATATACCGATTCTCTGTCTGTCTAGAATATACCTATCTAAGCTAATCAATAAGCATTAATCAATAAACATTAATCACCTTCCACCTCCTTAAATCCATTTCTCTTTATCCACTGTCAGTTATTTTTCCAATGCCAGTTTGTCTCAGAGACACAGATAGATACTCCTGCTCCCCAAGGAACCCAGAGACAAAATCCTCTTTCCACTGCCAACAACTCACCTACCAACTCTTAGCCATACCCTCCTAACTGTCAGCCTGCACAGCACAGGGGCTCTTACTCAGAAATCTTTTTTGCTCCCTTGCCTCTTAAAGAGAAAAAGAGAGAGATTAAGAAAACTCTCTTAACAGTAGTTTCTGCCAAACTATTTTCTAGTTTCCAATTATCCCAGAAATTTTTACTAAATAGTGATTTCTTATCTCAAAAACCTGGATCTATGATTTTGTCAAATACAAGATTACTATAATCTTTTACTGCTATTTGTTGCATATCTGTTCTGTTCCAGTGATCTACCTTTGTATTTCTTAGCCAATACCATATAGTTTTGATTATTACTGCTTTTTAATACAATTTAAAATCTGGTACCTCTTTCCTTTCCTTTCACTAATTTCTTTTATATTCTTGATATTTTATTATTTTCAATGAACTTTGTTATTTTTTCTAATTCAATAAAATAATTTTTAGGTAATTTCATTGGGATAGCGTTGAATAGGTAGATTGGGTAGGACTGCCATTTTAATTATGTTAGCTCTGCCCATTTGTGAACCATGAATATTTCTCCAATTATTTTGTTTGTATAAAGTGTTTTATAATTGTGTTCATGTAGTTCCTGGGTTTATTTTGGCAGGTATACTCCCAGGTATTTTATTTTATCTGTGGTTATTTTACTTCATTTATTTCTTTATTTGTTTGTTTTTTAAAAACCCTTGCCTTCCATCTTGGAGTCAATACGGTGTATTGGCTCCAAGGCAGAAGAGTGGTAAGGGTAGGCAATGGGGGTCAAGTGACTTGCCCAGGGTCACACAGCTGGGAAGTGTCTGAGGCCAAATTTGATCTGTGGTTATTTTAAATGAATTATCTCTATCTCTTCTTACAGGACTTTGTCAGTAATATATAAAAATGCTGATGTGGGTTTATTTTATATCTTGCCACTTTGCTAAAATTATTTATAGTTTCAACTAACTTTTTAATTGAATTTCTAGGATTTTCCACATATACCATCATGTCGTCAGCAATCAGAAATAGTTTTATTACCTCTTTGTCCATTCTGATTCTTTCAACTTCTTTTTCTTCTCAGCTGAGATATAATATAATATGTTCCAGCCCTTTATTTTTATTCTATATACATCTCCCATTTTAAAGTGTGTTTCTTATAAACAACATGTTGCTGAGTTTTGGTTTTTTATCCATTCCTCTATCTGTTTTCATATTATGGGTGAATTCTTCCATTCACATTCAATGTCAAAATTACTAGTTGTGTATTTCTCTTCCTTTTGTTTTTTCCTCACTGTTGCTCCTTGTCTTTCTTTTTATTGTACTCCTTCTCAGATGTCCAATTTCTTCTGTCTGTCATCTCTCTAATTCACACCTGTTCTTAGAAATCTTCCTTTATCCTCTCCCTTTGCCCTCTTAGTTCCCAATGCCCACTTCTCTAAGGGTCCTTCCCTTATCTTACCCCCTTACCTTTTTGTCCCAATTATATCCATATTTCCAAATATCCCTACCTTATCTCCACCCCACCATACCCTTCTATTGCTTGAGAAACTTCTTCCCTTATCTTATCCTGAGTCCCTCCATTATCCCCTCACCTTAATCCCTTATTTCTTGATATATAGTACCTTCTTTGTAAAACTCTTTTCTTATCCCCTTGGCCTCCTTTCTCTTAATCTGCTCTTCCTTATTTTTTCCCCTCTACCTTTTGAGACTTTCCTTTGCTTGAGGTCTCTCCCTTGTCCTATCCTAGTTCCTTCCTTATCCCATCCCCCTTCCCTCTTGTTTCTCTGTATATTAAGAAGATTTTTATCCTTCTAATTATTTATCATTCTCTCTTTATTCCAGATATGGTGAGAGCAGTGTTTTTGTACTACCAACCATCTACCTGCTCTTTCCTTCTCTGTGGCAGTTCCTCCACCCATTCTTTCTCCATATGAGACAGCCATCCCACCCTACCTATTCCTTATCAATGCCATTGCCATTTTGGCTCATTCCATTGCATTCACCTTGACTTTAGGTTTTCCATTCATACACACCCCTTCAAAATATGCAGAAAATGATACCAATCCCAGGGGCTCTAGATAACATTTTCCCATACAAGAATCAAACATTTTGACCTTTGGGATCACTTATGATTAATCTTTCACCATTACCTTTGTATGTTTCTTGTAGATCAGATTTTCTACTCTGTTCTGGATTTTCCTCCAGGAATAGTTGAAACTCCTTTCAATTTTCACTTAAAGTAAATGTTTTGCCTTTTATAATTATGCTCTGGTTGTTATTCTTGGTTGTAAGTCCAGTTCTTTTGCTCTCTAAAATGCTATGTTCTGTGCCCTACATTATTTTGATGTCGTAGCTGCTAAGTCCTGTATTATTTTTACTAGCTCCACAGTATTTTTTTCTTGTTGCTTGTAGTATTATTTCCTTAACCTAGGAGTTATGGAACTTAGCAATGATGTTCCTGTGCATTTTCATCTTTGGGTCTTTTTGAGATGGTGATTGGTGGATTCTTTCAATTTCTATTTTACACTTTGATTTAAGACTTTCTGGGCAGTTTTCTTTTATTATTTCTTGGAATATTGTGTCTAAGCTCTTTTTTTTTAAATCATAACTTTCCAGGAGTTCAACTATTATGTATTTTCTCTCCTGGATCTTTTTTCCAGGTTAATTGCTTTTGTGATGAGATGTTTCATGTTCTCTTCTATTTTTTCATTCTTTTGATTTTGTTTTATTATTATTTTTTGTTGTCTTACCATCCCTTTGTCCAATGAGTTTTGTCCTTGAGTTTCTGGATCTCTTTTTCCATTTGGGTGATCTTTTTTTCATAATTTTTTTGATTTTCTTGCATTGTTCTTATTTTTCTTTCTAATTTTCCTTCAACCTTTCCATTTAGTCTTTAAGATCTTTTTAGATCTCTCCCAAAAAGATTTTTTCTAGCTTGTGGCCATTTATTATATTTCTTTGCTGTTTTTAAAATAGATTCTTTTACTTCATTGTCCTCTGAGTTTGAACAGAAATCTTCTCTGTCTACATAGAAGCTCTCAATAGTTGGGATATTTCTCTTTGATTGCTTAAAATTTTTTTTAACATTTTAGCTTTCAGGCCAGTGGGCTTAATTTTTGGCCTTTTGCTGGACTTCCAGAGTTCCTATGGTACTGGGGTATGTTACCTCAAATGTCAGGATTTTTTTTGCATTTGTTTGTTTTCCTGGGTCCTATTTAGTTATTCCAATTTTCAAAGTTGAGAGTCTGATAGTAATCCTTGGGTATCCTGCTCAAGCCTCAGTCCATGATTGATCTCAGGTGCTCCAAGCAGAGGTGATAGGCAGTTCTGTCACTGTAACTGCAGGTAGACAGGCCTTCAACTGTGGCAGCAGCCAGGGACCCCACCTTTCTGGGAGCACTCATAGCTGACAGGGTCCTAATCTCTCAGTAACCACACTCACCAGTGTGTACTCCTTCTTTATTCTTCCTTTCCTCCCTTTGTAGCCCAGGATAGAGCAGATGTCCAATCTGTGTTCCCGGGCCTCCAAAATCCCTTGTCTTTCAGAAACAAAGCTTGAGGTCCTACCCCTAGAGTCTGGCACCTGTGAACTCTGTGGAGCTGCCAGTCAGTGGGGGCCTCCTGAGTTGAAGTTGCCACTGACACAGGTCCTCTCAGGGCCTTCCACATGATGACTCTAGCAGTGTCCTCTTGGATGTAAACTCTGGGGGTCAGCAAACAAGGTGAGGTTGCCTATCCTGCCCCTAGGGGCTGCCTTGTTAATTTCACTCTGTTTGCTCTGGTCCTGCCCCCAGGGCCTGCAGTAGTGGGACTGAGGCCAGGGAAGTCAGAAACCTTCATCATCTAATTGTCCCTGGCTGTTCAGCTTCATTCCTTTTTGAATTGATTCTGTGAAATTATTTTTGTTTGTTTGTTTGTGGTGGGCATTGGAGAGTGAGAAAGCTTCATACCCTACTCTGCCATCTTCCCATAATGCATCAAGTCTTTATATCCATTCTTTTTCATAAACAAAAATTTTGCTTTTTTTATAGTGAAACGGAACACTTTAAGGGTAATACCTTATATCCTTCAGAAGCTGATTTATAATAGACCTTTTTTCTCTATGCAAAAATTTATTTTTCTCCTGCATAGAAAAGAAGTGATACATCACAGAAGTAATGTGCTGTTGACTATGAATTGATTTTATCTCTTTTTCCTTTGCTTAAGGACTATCAAAACTGATTTTAAAAGAGGACCACCAAATCAAAGGAGCAATTCATTTTTTTTGAGGTTTAATTTTTTTTCTTTTTTGGCTGGGATTTGGTAGTGTGGGAAGGGTAGAAGCAACTGCCAATTTGATATAGCCCATTATATCGACCTGCTGCCATCAAAGGTAATAGGAACCTATCAGTTTATTGAACTACTGAACACTAGTGTTTTGAGGACACAATGAACCTTTTGGATCCAGGAGAACATGGAGTTCTTCTGCCTCTCCCCCTTTGTCCTTGGGGCTAGTCTAGGTGGATGGACTCCTAGTTCCAATTTATGTTCTTTTTCTACTGATTAATGCAATCTGCTATTTAACTTCTCAGGTTTTTTATCTGTGATGTAGGAAGAGATTTCCTCTGTTAGCAGAACATGTCTGCCTTAGAAAATGGAAAATCCAGAAATCAGTGGTATTTCTTTGCTTCCAGCATAGAAGTAAGTGGGGTTTTGATTCCTTTTTTGCAATATGAAATTCCATCTTCTGATTTTGAATTTGTCTACAAAGGAGTTCCATGAATAATGGGTTTTATAATAAAATAATTAATGATAATAGCTAACATTCAAATCTGGCATCAGATACTTCTTAGCTGTGGGGCCCTGGGCAAGTCACTTAACCCCCATTGCCTAGCCCTTACTGTTCCTCTACCTTTGAACCAATATGTAGTATTGATTCTAAGATGGAAGGTAAAGGTCTTTAAAAAACAATACTAACAGACATTTAAATAGTATTTTATTGTATGTAAAGTGTTTTATGCATGTGATCTCATTTGAATGTATTAAATATATTTCAACAATAAAAGGTCTCTACCAGAGCAAGAGAATTGCAAAGCACCTTCATAAACAGCCAACTTCACATTCAGGAAGTAGAGGGAATCCTTCCAAAAAGAGAAAGCTAGGAGACATTTCTAGTACAACAGGTGGCATGATGAAGTAAGGGTCAAAAATATGGAGACACTGAAATGTAAAGGGAGAGGGAGCTTTAGATGTAGTAGAAATCTTCTCCACTTTAGAAAAGGTCTAAGGCTTCAAAAGCTCAGCTACATTTAAAGGGGCCAGCAAAGATAAATAAACTTCCTGGAGAGTATCTAAGCTGCCTTCCTGTCTTTGTCCCCAGTCACTCAACTACAAAAGACCCAGAAAGGAGTCTAGGAAGTCTAGAGTTGGGAGAACCTGCATTCAAATCTAATCCCAGACACTTCCTAGCTATGTAACCCTGGGCAAGCCACTTCACCACCATTGCATAGCCATTTCCACTCTTCTGTTTTACAATAAACACTTAGTATCCATTTTAAGACAGAAGGTAAGAAGGTTTTTTTAATGAGAAAAGAAAAGAAAGTATATTTGGCTGAATTGGAATGCATGGATGCAGGGAGAGGATGTTACTGAGGAAACGATGCTGGAGTTAGGAAGTAATGTTGAACTAGAGAAGCTAGATGTTACCTAGAAGTGACCAATCTCAGAGCTGAGACATGAAGAAGAGGCTTTTGTTGATCCCCAGATAAGGGTCATAGACCTTTGAAAGGAATTCTATATCATAACAACTGGTATCTATATCATAACAACAGGGTACTGTGACTCTCCAGCTGAAGAGAGCACAGGACTACTGGGCCAAGTCAGGCACTCAGGTCCGGAGGCTCAGATGGTTCTGTTCTATACAACTTGCCTCCAGGGCACAGACTGGATTGTGCCTTAAAGCCCTTAGTTATTCTCACTTTGAGATTCCCCCAAGAGAAAGGAAATTCCACAAAGTCCAGATATGGCATGGCTTACTGAGGTGAAGGAGTTTGTGAGTAAGAAAGGCTTTTCAGGCTTTAGAGACACACAGGACACACTCCTGTCACCTGCCAGAAGTAGACAAATAACCTCAGCTGCACCTCTGAATGTTCAGTCCTGGGGCATTTAGCTGTAAGGAGCCCAGGAACATTCGGGGCTGAAGAGAGCACAGGACCACCCAGCTGCCCTGAAGGGGGTGAAAGATAGCAGCTGCCCATCACAGAGTGAACCCAAGACCAATCCATCAGAGGCCCTGTGCCCTGAAAAAAGCAGTCTTTCCTCACCTGACTCTACTGATTAATCAAACTTCCTTGGTCAGTCATGGGGCAGCCCTTTGAGGAGCTAGGGGAACAGCTGAGTGACCTTCTTGAAGCAGGTCAGAAGCAGCTTCACCATCCAGCTGAAACCCCATACTCTAGGAAGGGCAGTCCCCTAGAGTATCCCCTGTCTAGCAGATACATTGTGCTCCACGAGGACTCATACTGAATGAGGATTAGAGTGAGTAGTCCTTCACTGATGGCACCCTCCACAGCAAATGCCATGAGAAGCCTCTGGAGAAGTCTATTGAGGCTCTGAAGTTTTGAGTTGTCTCAGCCATGAATGTTACATATCTATATCTATCTATCTATCTATCTATCTATCTATCTATCTATCTATCATCTCTCTCTCTGTGTCTGTCCATCCATCTGTCCATCCTTTCATCCATCCACCCTTCCATCTACCCATACCACCATCCCTCCATCTATCATCTATCTATCAATCTACCCTGATCCTCTGCCCCCACCATCAGGTAGGAAGATGCAAATTCTTAACCCCAAGGGAGTTGGCTCCTGGGATCCTGGGGTGCTGGGAGCATCTCTACCTGGTCTAACTACCTTATTTCTTGAGGCATTCAGACTGGCAGTTCCTTTCCTAAGCTTTCCCAGGCAAGAATCCTATGGGTTGGAATGGAAAAGAGTCTTAGAGATCAAGTTTAATCTCTTCCCCTTATTGATGCAAATATTAAGGTCCAATTACTGCATTGCTGGTAGAGTTGTGAATTGATCCAACCATTCTGGATGGCAATTTGGAACTATGTCCAAAGGACTTTAAAAGACTATCTGCCTTTTGACCCAGCCATAGCACTGCTGGGTTTATACCCCAAAGAGATAATAAGGAAAAAGACTTGTACAAAAATATTTATAGCTGCGCTCTTTGTGGCGGCAAAAAATTAGAAAATAAGAGGATGTCCTTTGATTGAGGAATGGCTGAACAAACTGTGGTATCTGTTGGTGATGGAATACTATTGCACTCAAAGGAATAATGAACTGGAAGAATTCCATGTGAACTGGAAAGACCTCCAGGAACTGATGCAGAGTGAAAGGAGCAGATCCAGAAGAATATTATACACAGAGACAGATACACTGTGGTAAAATCGAGCATAATGGACTTCTCTACTAGTAGTAATGCAAGGATCCAGAGCAAGGCCGAGGGACTCATGAGAAAGAAAACTAGCCACATTCAGAGGAAGAACTGTGGGAGTAGAAACACAGAAGAAAAACAACTGCTTGAACACATGGGTTGATGGGGATATTATTGGGGATGAAGACACTAAACAATAACTCTAGTCCAACTATCAATAATATGGAATTAAGTCTTAATCAATGATATATTTAAAACCCAGTGGAATTGTGTGTCGGCTACTGGGGGGCAGGTAGGAGGGTTTGGGGGAGAGGGAAAGAACATGAAACATGTAACTATGGGAAAATATTCAAAATAAAAATTTTAAAAAGGAAAAAAATTAAGGTCCAGAAAGGGAAAAAATGCATGCCTAGGACAAGCTAGTCCTTGGATTGAACTCAGATCAGCTGATTCTTTAGGTGCCTAGATATCAGTGGGAACAGATTCCTTTTGGGGAGGCTTCGTTAGATAATGGTTTACTTGTGTAAAGGTTTGTGTGTTGGTCATGTAGATGAGGTGGTCCAGACTGGGGTATGTCCAGATGTGTCTCAAAGAGAGGTAGGAATAGATATCTCTAGAATCTCCTTCACTGCATTCTTCCTCAAGGGAGATTGATTCCTGTCAGGAGAGGAGGCAGGAGGTTGACACCAGAGGCTGGCCACTCTGCTTTCCTCAGAGAGGGGCACTGGGCAGGAATTCTATCTATTTGCTCCTCTCAATGTTTTTAGTCTGGGGGAAATTTTTCCATTCATGTTATGCTCCTGATCAGTATCCCTTAATGGGGAAGGAGTAGTGCCTCCAATTGTTCACGTATGGCTTGATTCTTTGCCCTCATCCCCAAAGATTCCAAGTACTGAATACCAAGTAGACCCATTTATTAAAGCCAAGAGCAAGCAGAAATGAGAAGGCATACAGAAAAGACATAACACAGTTGACTGAGGATAAGAATTCTTCCACTAGGGAGGAGTAAAATGTCTCTCTTCTACCAAGGACAGAGAGAGAGAGAGAGAGAGAGAGAGACAGAGAGAGAGAGAGAGAGAGAGAGAGAGAGAG
>NC_058135.1:15089890-15096622 GCF_016433145.1 Gracilinanus agilis | reverse complement strand
TTTCTTTCTTTCTTTCTTTCTTTCTTTCTTTCTTTCTTTCTTTCTTTCTTTCTTTCTTTCTTTCTTTCTTTCTTTCTTTCTTTCTTTCTTTCCCTTCCTTCCTTCCTTCCTTCCTTTATTTTCTCAGCTAACTGTCACTTAAAATAGTTACAAAATGCTTAAAGATCCTACAAGATACTCAGGGCTTATATAAATATGACTGTTGCACATTCCTTACAGAAACAAAGGAAAAATTAAAAAATTGGAAAGCTATTTATTGCATCTAGCAGCACTATACTAATATAATAAAAATGATAATACTATTTAATTTAATGTACAGGTTTTATATAGGGTCAACTCACCCACCAAAGAGTTACTTTATAAAATGAGAAAAGATGAATTGCAAAATTCATTTAGACAAAAGACAAGGGGGCTTCAAATCTAAAAAAGAAAAAAGAGAAACATTCTATTGCATTATATTATAAAGCAGTAATGAATACTACTATTTGATATAGGTTAAAAAGTAGAAAAGCCAATTTAGGTAATAAAATAGACAAGCAAGAATGAACATTGATTTATCAAATAGAGCAACCTGGTATGTAATAAACCTGAGAATACCAAGCCCAGGAAGAAGCTCCATTCAGTAGGAACTGGGAAAATGAGAAATCACTGGGTAGAAAAAATAGATTTAGATGAGAGATTCTTAGATTTTTTTGTGCTGTTGACCTTTGAGCATTCTGGGTAGGCCTCTAGACCCCTGCCCTGAATCAAGTTTTCTTAGAATTCATAATCAGAGAAAATACAAATATTTCAACTTGAGATTTCTGAAAACCAAGATGTATTTTTCCCCATCCCAGGTAAGGGAGCCCAAGTTGAGAACCCCTGGCTTGAAGCAACATCTTTTTTAAAATTCAAAGATACTTTATTTTCCTGATTACACATGTAACAATTTTCAACATAATGTTTTCTGAAATTATAAGATGCAAATTGTCTCCCTTCCTCCCTTCCCTCCCCTTCTCAGAGATGGGAAGCAATTTAATCTGGATTACACATTTATTATCATGCAAAACATACTTCCATATTGGTCATTGTTGTAAGAGAATATTCATATAAAACCCAAACCCAAATAAAACCCTAAATAAACTAATGCAGAAGATAGTATGCCTTGATCTGGATCTGACTCCAACAGTTCTTTCTCAGGAGGTAGACTGCATTCTTTGTCAGAAGTCCCTCAGAATTGTCCTGGATCATTGTATTGCTGAGAAAAGCCAAGTCTATCACAGTTGATCATCGTACAATGTTTCAGTTTCTGTGTACCATGTTCTCCTGGTTCTGCTTATTCCACTCTGCATCAGTCCATGTAGGTCTTCCCAGCTCTTTCTGAAATCATCCGGTTCATCGTTCCTAATAGTACAATAGGATTCCATCATATGCCACAATTTGTTCAGCCATTCCTCAATTTCTATTCTTTGCCACAACAAAAAGAACAGCTATAAATATTTTTGTACAAGTAGGTTGGAGCAACATCTTAAACTCTAGTCCACAAACTCCAGTCCCAAAGGGCCAAGGTGTCCATGAGGGCTGTCCTGGAACCCACTGGACCTGGCTCCTAGAGCTAATGATCGTTCAGTTTTCAGTGGGAACTTTTTCTCTTGGAAGTCAGTTGATTGTCCAGACTTAAGAAAGTGATGGAGAAAATGTTAATGTAGATAAAATAAAAGGCAAAAATAGGTCATGCATCTATTTTCCCCCCACAAACAGCAGGTTGTTAAACATTAACCAGCATTCCCAGAGGAGGCAGTGCTGAGATGGGCCCCAAAGAACAGGCCAGGAGGGGAGAGTGGGCCTTCCCAGAAACATGGGGGAACGATCATTTGACCCTTCTGGTTGTTGGCTGGGTTTTGATGGATGTGGGCAGGTGTGCCTAGGCATAGGTGCCAAGGGAGAAAGCTCGAGAGGGCCCAGTGCCAAGGCCTGGCTCTAGACCTCAACATGGGTTTTAGTCCTCCATTCTCTCTTGGGTCTTTGAGAAACAGGTTATGGCAGGCAGGGAGGGATGCTCATCGGCACTGACAGTCTCCCAGTGGCAGCCAAACCAGAGGGCTCTGTGGGTTCTTCCATGCCCCAGTTCTCTCCTTAAGCAAAAGGAAAAAATATCTCCTCTTTCCAACATTTACCCCACTTTCTACTCTGATTTAAGATCCTCCCAGTGGATGGATCCATATGAAGAAGCAGGGTAGGGTGGTAGCTCGAAACCTAGACTTGGAGTCAGGTACAGCTTGGACCCCTACAAGTAAGGGACCTTAGGTAACTCTCTGTGCCTTGGTTCCTTCATCTGTAAAACGAGGGGGAAGGACTCAGTGCCTTTTTAATGTCCTTTCAAGCTCTAAATCTATGTTGTAGTTCAATTCCTTCATTTTACAGATGAGGAAACTGAGGCCTAGAGAAGGAAGATGAGAAAGAGCAAGACGTAAGAGGAAACAGTCTAAGAACTCTTCTCTTCTTGCTGATTCTCTGCAGGAAGAGATGTGATTGGTGGGATCTCAGACCTGCCGAGATGGGCACAGACAGAAATGGATGGACGAGGCTGCCTCTAGCTGGAAGGGCATCGGCCCATCTCTCCTGACATTTGGAGTCAGGGAGATTTCAGGGAGGCTTCTCCTAATTATCTCTGTGGCTTGTGTTTTGTCGCCCTCCAGGGACACCCTGGGAACTTGGCTCTCTCGCTTCCTGTGACTCTCCAGAAGGGCTTTCTCAGGCTAACCAGGGCACCCAAAATCCGACCCAACAAACAACACTGAAAGGGCTTGTCCTAGGGCAGACACTTCAAAGTCTTCTCTCCTTTCAAGTGGGAATTGCTTTCAGTGTAGAAGAATATGCCAGGTTGTTTCCTCTTGAATGTGGAAAGAACTTTGGGACCGAGTTTCAAACAACCCACTCCAGCCTTCCCCAAGATGCTCTCCTGGGGCCCATCTAGAGAGATTCTTCCCTGGAAGCATCTAAAGAATTAAGTCATTTCTGGATGCCATATTTTAGAGATGACGTTGAAGATGGAGAACATTCAGAGGAGGCAGCCGGGATACTGAAGGGACTGGAGAACCTGCTGAAGGCACCAGGGATGGTTAGCTTGGAGAAGAGAGACTCAGAAGGATGTGAGGGTTGTCTTCAAGTGCTGGAAGGGCTAGAAGAGGGATGGGAGTAGGTTGGTGGTGCAGTGGGTAGAGTACTGGGCCTGGAGTCAGGGAGACTACGCTTCTGGAATTCAATCCAGCCTCAGACTAGCTGTGTGACCCTGAGCAAGCCACCTAGCTCTGTTTACTTCAGGTTCCTCTTCTGTAGGATGACTTGAAGAAGGAAATGGAGAACCCCTCCAGCATCTTTGCTAAGAAAATCACAAATAGGGCCATGAAGAGTTGGACATGACTGAAAAGTGATTGAACTGAAGAGACGGATTGAACTTGCTCCGTTTGGCTGTGGAAGGAAGAACCAGGAGCCCTGGGGGAAGTTGCTGAGGCAGATTTAGCTCCAGGAAGAGGAAAATCTAGACCCCTTTTATCCTGGGCACTGAGATCCAATTTCCAAATAGCCAATGTCCAAAGGCCTCTGGGTCAGGCCAGTCCCTTCATTGTGGGGCTCCCCCCCATGAGAAGAGGCCAGCCTGGCACTGGCACAGGATGTCCAAAGGAGGGAACAGTTGACACAGTGATTTGCTAGCCTAGTGTGGGTGGGGGTCACCCTGATGTTCTCGGGCAGTAGGGAAGGAGGATCGTGCCACTACAGATTTGCACATTCCTGAAGTCCAAAGGGCAGGTCCTGGTCAACAGTGGGCTCCAGCCCAGGTGGCCTGCCGTCAGCGTGGGCGGCAGAAACAACAGTTACATAAGGGGTGGCTGGGAGTCCTAGTCACCGGGGCCGCCTGAGAAGATCCCCAGGCTTGAGGCAGCAGACCCGCAGGGGACATCCCCTGGTCTGAAAGGCACAAGGGCATCCGTTTCCATCTACATATTTATCCATTTCTTTGTTGCTGTATCATCTCCATTTCCCAATAATCCTTTCGGTCCCTTTGATGAGATTTGATCATGAGAACCAAGCAGAACATCCACGGCCCCAGACCTGTGCCACTAAGGGAGGGAGGCCCATTTTCTCTTCTCCTCTATGGACCACAGATGGTTGTGACAAGTTTGTAGCTTTCAGTTTCCACTCTTTGGTCCTATGCTTTGCACTGAGTGTGCTGTTCTCCTGGCTCTGCTCATCAGGGTAGAGACGCCTTCCCATGGTTCTCGGAAGTCGCTGCCTTTGTGAGTGATAGCAGCCCTCAACTAAGCAATCACGACAGCGGCGACATGTGAGCAAGGAGGGGGCCTTCCTGACAGGTGCCTCTTCAGATGGGCTGAAGGGCTCAATCCACATTAATGCCCTTTCACGCTCTAAGTCTAGGATCTAGTTCAACCCCTTCATTTTACAGATGGGGAAACTGAGGTCTAGAGAGGGAACATCACACAGCTACTGAGTGGCAGAGCCAGAGCCCAGGCTCCGTGGAGCCCTGCATTGCACCCCCTTTGGGAGCGCTGGAACAGCACACAGAGTGAGACCCCTCTTCTACCCCTCGCCTTCAGCCAGGCCAAGGGGGGCAGAGGGTGCAAAAGAGCAAGACAGAAGGAGAGCCCTTCTCTTCTATAAAAGGGGGATGATAGCCTGCTTTGGTGAAGAGAAGTGTTCTACGATGGTGTGTGAACCGGCATCCCCGACCTGTCCTGGGGAGCGGGGAAGGGGCGATCACGGCTATCTGGGTGAATACTGAGGCAACAAACCAAACAAACCCAGCCCTTCTCTCTCTCTCTCTCTCTCTCTCTCTCTCTCTCTCTCTTTTTCACACACACACACACACACACACACACACACACACACACACACACACACACACATTTTTGTCCTTTATTTATTATTATTATGTGGTACAGCTAATACAATGGCAGGCCTGGAGTGAGGAAAACCTGAGTTCAAATTCAGCCTCAAACACTTCCTAGCTATGTTTTTATTTTCATTTATTTATTTATTTTAACTTTGAAAATTTTTATTTAATTAATTGATTTAGAATATTGCAAGAAGTTGCAGGAAGCCTGGTCCCAAATATCAGAGAATGTTGGCTTCAGAGCTGGCAAGAGCCCTTGGAGGTCAGTGAGTCCTCCCTCCTTCCCTATTTTTTACTGATGAGGAAACTGAGGCATCCCAGAGAAAGGAAGGGCTTTGCCTGAAGTCATAGAGACAGTTTGGTAGGATGTTTAGTGTTAGCAAAGAGGGAAGCTGCTTTTGGGGGGAGTAAGACTTCTGAGACTCATTCAGAAGGGAGGCCAAGCTCTGCACAATGGAGCCGACTCCTGAGATAATTCTGGCTGTCTTTACAAACTTGCCCATTGGAATAGCCCAGCATTGAAGGGCGCAAAGTGCCTCCCCTCAGATATTCCCTCCGGCATTCACCTCCCACCACGGCGGGCCAGCTGTCAACATCTCCAGTCTCTGCATGTCTTGGTAATAGTTATTTTATTCTTGGGCCTTATCGAGAAACAGGATTTCATAGCCAGATGCCAGGAGTCCTCCCTCCCTCCCTAGACCAAGAACAGCATAAAAAGCCATGACACGTTGAGCCTCTGCTACTTAATTGATCTCCTTCCGCTGTAAGCGAAATGGCAAGTACCAAGAATTCGGAGAATTATGGGAGGACTTGTGTGACAGATGCAGAGGTTGGAAGGCAGGCCAGGAACAAAGCCAAATATCCGGTCAACAACTCTGTTTAAGCATTTACTGAATGCCAAGCACTGTTTTAGAACTACAAAGAAAGGCCAAAGCTGGCCTCGGCCTGCCAGGAGCTCAGGGTCTAACGGGGGAGACAACAAGGGAACAGCTGTAGATATCGAAGGTGTACGTAGGGTAAATGAGAGCCAATTTCAAAGGAAGGCATGAGTGGTGAAGGGGAGGGGGGCCAAGAGTGATCTCCTGCAGAAGGCGGGGTGAAGCCAAGATCTGAAGGGAGCCAAGAGGCAGAGAAGAGGAGGGAGAGTGTTCAGGGCCTGGGCCTTCGTCTCTTGGATCACCTGGCTGTGTGTCGCTCAGCCAGAAACAACATGGGGTTAGTCATTTGCTAACTAGATTACCTCAGTTACCCCTCCAGGGTCTGAGCTTTTTGCTCCAACTGTCCTGATTGGTTTCAATCAATAGATTCTTTTTTTTAAACCCTTAACTTCTGTGTATTGGCTCCTTGGTGGAAGAGTGGTAAGGGTGGGCAATGGGGGTCAAGTGACTTGCCCAGGGTCACACAGCTGGGAAGTGTCTGAGGCCAGATTTGGACCTACGACCTCCCATTTCTAGGCCTGGCTCTCAATCCACTGAGCTACCCAGCTGCTCCCGATCAATAGATTCTTAACCCTGTCTTCTCTAATCCTTCACCATACCATTGGGAAGGAGTTCCATGTGAGAGGAAGAATTTTAACTATTTAAGAATTGTAAGTATTTACCCATTTCATCACTACTCACAAATCCACAAGTGGTGGGCAACAGTTCTTGGGAGGAGAGAGAGATAGAGAGAAAGAGAGGCAGAGATGGAGAGAGAAAGAGGGTGGGGGAGAGAGAGAGACAGAGAGTGACAGAGATAGAGAGAGATGGAGAGAAAGAGAGACAGAGACAGAGAGACAGAGAGACAGAGACAGAAAGAAGAGAGAGAGAGAGAGACAGAGACAGAGACAGAGAGACAGAGAG
>NC_058135.1:15085206-15089805 GCF_016433145.1 Gracilinanus agilis | reverse complement strand
GAGAGAGAGAGAGAGAGAGACAGAGAGAGAGAGAGAGAGAGAGAGAGAGAGAGAGAGAGAGAGAGAGAGAGAGAGAAAGACAGAAAAGAGAAAGAGAGACAGAGAGAGAGAGAGTGCTTGGAGTTAGAGTGGGAGGCAGCTCTCTGTGGCTTGGCAGCCACTGAGGAAGCTGGGCAGGCCAGTGAGCTGCCCTTGCCTTCAACCTCTGCCCCTCTGGCCAAGACTCTGGATGTTTGTTGGTTTTTCATTAAAGATTGATTGGGCTCTGCTGATTTCCAGGGTCTTTTTATTTGATGAGTCCATCTCTACCTGGCAATCACTCAACGGGAATTCAAGAGATGGAATGAAGGTTGATGTTACTAGAGGGCAGCCCAGGAAGAGCTGGAGGGACCTGAGGAATCATTTCATCTACCCCCTTGTTCTGCTCAAATTCCAAAGAGGGAATTGAGTTCCTGAGAAGGTGGGGCCCAGGATCATTCAGCTTAGAAGACAGTCTTGGACCAAGTCCTCCACCTTGAGGCTACTCGGGGCTCTTTCCAACTTGCCAGACCACTTCTCACATCTTGATAACAGGATAGGAGGAAAATCCAGATGGACCCAGGAGGCAGCTATGAATCCAAGGCAAAAAATGTCCATTTCTCAGAACTATGGGTCTTTGACATGATAATTTAGATGTACAGCTCAGAAGAGAAGAGTGTGGAAGAAAGAGCTGGGATAATGGGGAGATCGGAAGTCCTTTCTTCCTCTTCAGTTGGAGGAAGCCACAATCTTGTAGTGGCTTCCTTTATGCTATGGTTCTATAATGCCATCCCTTAGGAAAAGATACCTTGGCAAGCATAGGATTTGGAGTCTGGATCTGGGTTCAAATCCAGACACATATATATCCCCTCTCCTGCCTAGCTCCAGGGGTCTCTCTTGCATGTAGGATCATTCGATCTGGCTTTCTTTGCCCTCTCCACCCTGGTGATTCGACAGAAGCCTGGCCTGATTGCTGTTTCTCACATTTAATGCCCCAAGTCCCTTCTCTGCCCCATGCCTCAGGACCTCTCTTCTCACTGCCCCTCTTAGAATCTTTAGTTTTCTGAAGAACTCGGCTCTAATGCTGCCTCCTCCGCAAGCTTCCCTGATGCCCATGGCTGCTAGCGCCTCTCCCCTCCTTAAGAAGCCATTCCTGCGCTCACTGTTTATCACTTTTTGCCTTTGGGGTCTATGTTTCTGGAGTGTGAGGGTGCGCAGGGCTGTCTCCTTTTGTCTTTGTGCTTCCAGTGAAGCCTGCTACGTGGGCACACTCAAATACTTGCTGAAGCTCTCATTGTTGCAGCAAAAAATGGGAAACTGAGGGGCTGTCCATCACTTGGGGAATGGCTGAACAAGTCGTGGTATACGGTTGTGATGGAATACTATTGTGCCATAAAGAATGACGAAGGGGATGATTTCAAAGGAACTTGGAAAGACTTGTATGAACTGATGCAAAGGGAAGCAAACAGAACCAGGAGAACAACAGACATAGTAACAGAAATGCTGGACGGTGAACAATTGGGAACAACTAACCTACTATCAACAATGCAAGGTTCCAAGATGACCCCAATGGACTCGGGAAGAAAAGTGCTATCCACAGCCAGAAGAAGGAACTATCAGAGTACGAATGCAGATCGAACCATGCCATTTCTTTCTTTTTTTTTTTTGAGGGGGTGGAGTTTGCAATTCATTCATTTATTTATTTTTGAGTGCTATCTTTTATTTAATTAAAATTAATTTAGAACATTTTCCCATGGTTACAGGATTCACGTTCTATCCCTCCCATCTTCCCACCCCCTCCCGCAGTCGACACACAATTCCTCTGGGTTTCACAGAACCGTGCCATTTCTTGCCTTATTTCCTTCATGACTTTTTCTCACACATATGATATGTCTTCTTTCCCAACATGAGGAATGGGGAAATTTGTGTTGCATGACAGCATCGGAATCACCTAAATCAGGTTATTTGCTGCCTGGGGAGGGGGGTAAGGAGTGAGGGAGGGAAAGAATGTGGATTGCAAAAAGTCAAAAAGCACTTGTTCAAAAACTGTTTCTGGGGGCAGCTGGGTGGTTCAGTGGATGGAGAGCCAGACCTAGAGATGGGAGGTCCTAAGTTCAAATCTGGCCTCAGACACTTCCCAGCTGTGTGACCCTGGGCAAGTCACTTGACCCCCATGGCCTACCCTTACCACTCTTCTGCCTTGGAGCCAATACATAGTATTAACTCCAAGATGGAAGGTAAGGGTTGAGAAAAAATTGTTTCTATGTGTAATTGGAAAAAATAATGAAAGGAATAAGTTGATAAAAAAAATTTTAAATGTTTTCTGTTTCACTGGCTGGGCCTCATTTTGCCTTTTGGTAAGAGGAGGGGACTGGACAAGATGACCTCAGAGGTGGTCTCCAGTTCAGAAGCCTCGGCCCAGTCGCTCCTGGCCTCATCTTCTATTGCAGAGGACCTGCAAACAACTGGGTTAGGGCGACAGTCCTCTAGGCCAGAGAGGTCTTTGGCTGGCTAAGGAACATGGAGCCCTGCCCCAGGGGCCTCCAGGGGCGCCAGAACCCACGGAGGGAGTCAGGTGGGCCACAGGGAAAGAGCCTGCCTTCGGAAGCCAAGTCAGAAACCTGACGCGGTCACTGGGTGCGGGACACTTGGGGTGCTGCCCTCCCCGTGCCTCAACGTCCCCCTCTGCCCCATGGGGCCAGCCGGGGAGGGTTCTGAATGCCAGACCCAGGGCTTTTGACTTGATCCTAGTGGCAAGACGGAAACGCCGGGGTTTCTGGAGACGGAGAGGAACGAGGTCAGAAACGGCGCTTTAGGGAAATCATTTGGCAGCGTGTGGTAGACGGATTGGGGGGAGGAGAGAAGACAGAGTGCAGACAGAGGAGGCTCCTGTGAGCCGCCACGGGGGCCTGAATTAAGGCGGTGATGGTGTGTGGAGAGCGCCAGGGAGACGGCAGGATGACCAGACTGCCACTGACCACACAGCGGGAAACCAGGGGGAAGATTCCAGGCTGATTGAGAGCCCGAGTGACTAGAAACCTCCAAGACGCTGCTGGAATGTTCCGGGGAGCGCTTTGGGTGGTTGTTTTTTTTTCTTGGTAGGGACCTGGGAAGGTAGGAGAGGTGCGGCACCATCAATACGTGCCCCTTTGGCTAAAATGTAGGTCACCCTCTCCACCACGGCCCTCTTGAATCACTGGGGAAAAACGAAGAATCCGGAGTCAGAAAATATGGGGTTGCTCCCTACTCTACCACTGACGACACCTGTGAGGGACTTTGGGCAAATCCTGTCTCTAGGCCTCTGTTTACCATCCTGTAATGGAGAATTGGAATCTGTGATGTCTGAGATCCCTTCTAATTCCAAATCTATGACTCCCTTTTGTAAATTCCATCTTAGAACAATACTGTGGATTGGTTCCAAGGTAGAAGAGCAGTGACTTGCCCAGGGTCACACAGCTAGGAAGTGTCTGAGGTCAAATTTGAACTCAGGACCTCCTATCTCTAGGCTTGGCTCTCCATCCCCTGAGCCACCCAGCCGCCCTCCTGTGACCCTTTAATTGCTGGGTAGCGCCACTCCTTTATGGATTTGAAGGGACGATTTTATTTTCATTTTTAAAAAAATTCTGGACTCCACAAACAATGAATAAACAGGCTTTTCCCTACTACAGAAGAGGGTTGTCCAGGAAACCGAAGGTCTTCATTGTGTACACTTTGTTAAAGGAAATATTTAGATGATCCTGAAGTGAAAAAGAAATGTTCAGTGAAATACCAGAGAATGGCCTCAATGAGCTCTAAGGTCCCAGTTTGCTTACACAGTGATGGATGGACCATCCAAGATGCCACCAAAAATTGATTGTAAGCGCTTTGAGGGCAGGAGTTCTTTTCACTTTCCTTGTTATTATTTTTGTTGTTTTAGTCTCTCAATGTGTCCGACTCTTCATGACCCTGTTTAGGGTTTTCTTGGCAAAGTGCTGGAGTGGTTTTGTCATTTCCTTCTCCAGCTCATTTTACAGATGAGGAAACTGAGGGTAACAGGGTCATACAGCTAGTAAGTATTAGAGGCGGTATTTAAACTCAGGTCTTCCTGACTAAAGGTTCAGTGCTCTGTCCACTGCTGCCTATGCTACCTAATGCTAATAAGGCTAATCAGCCAATTAGCTTTTATTAAGCACCTACTAGATGCTTCATATGCTAAGTATTCAGGATACTCTCAGACAAAAACAAACAAGTAAGAAGATTAAAATCTAATGGGAGGACCATTGGATAACTATACAACAAAGATAGAGAGATAGAGGGAGAAACAGATTGAGATAGAGACAAAAGGGGAGAGAGAGACAGAGAAAGAAATGGAGACAAAAAGGGAGAGGGAGAGACAAAGACAGAGACAGACAGAGGGAGAAAGAGAGACAGGCAGACAGACAGACACAGAGAGAAACAGAGAGAGGGAGAGGGAGAGGGACAGAGACAGAAAGAAACAAAGACAGAGAGAGACAGAGACAAAGACAGACAGAAAGAGGGAGAAAAAGGGAGAGGGAGGGAGACAAAATCAGAGAGAGAGAGAGAGAGAGAGAGAGAGAGAGA
>NC_058135.1:15017833-15075274 GCF_016433145.1 Gracilinanus agilis | reverse complement strand
AGGAAGGAAGGAAGGAAGGAAGGAAGGAGAGAGAGAGAGAGAGAGAGAGAGAGAGAGAGAGAGAGAGAGAGAGAGAGAGAGAGAGAGAGAGAGAGAGTAGGAGTCCTGTGCAGATTCTTTGTCCAAGCAGAGCTTCGGGCAGCCAGGCAAGGAACATGTACTAAGTGCCTGGTGTGTGCCAGGCTCTGGGCTCAGGGCTGGGTATTGGCCCTCAAGGAGCTCACAGTCTATTGGAGGAGACACCCTATGCCCACCTCAGAGGGAGGGATTCCTGAGGGGATGGGCCCAAGGAAGTTCAACTTAAAGTTAATTTGTTTAAGGTGAGTTCAGGGTTCAGTATTTAAGTGGAAGAGGAATAGCTTGGATCCATGGATTTGTATCAAAGGTGAATGCTGGCAGAGACCTTGTCCACCTGGATGGGACCCATGCCTGGGGGTCCCCTTCTGCAAGCAGTCCATCAGAGGGGGCCTGCTTCCAAAGCAAGGATGGGGAATCAAAGCTCCAAGCCAGGCGGAACTCTGGGGAAATCTAAAACAAAACGGAGGGTTCGGGCCTCTCTAGGGCTTCTTCCTTTTGTTTGGTTTTCTGTTGAAGGAGATGCCTTCAGTTGCTTTTCCAGTCACATACATTGAATGTCTTGGGGAGTTTTGCTGAAATGATCTGATTTTTTCTCTTTATTCACAAGGGACGTCTCCCTGGGTAGAGGAAGAAGAAAGAGAAAGAAATAGGAATACACGAAGAAATCATGCCAGAAAAACAAGTGATATCAATAGATTTCTTTCTTCTTTTTTTAATTAAAAAAAACTTATACCTTCTGTCTTAGCATCCATTCTAAGACAGAAGAGCAGTGAGGGCTAGGCAACTGAGGTTAAAGGACTTGCCCAGGGTCACACAGCGAGGAAGTATCTGAGGCCACATTTGAACCCAGGTCCCCTACTCTAGACCTAGAGCCCACTCTGCTGTGCTACCTAGCTGTCCCTCAATAGATTTATTTTAGAAAAAAGTCCAGCTAAATGGTCACTCCTGTACACTAGGGATTTAAAAAAATTTGATATGGTTCTATGAACTTGATTTTAGATAAGAATGCCACGGTGGTTGTTATCCAGGCCAAAGTCTTCCCCCACATGTAATCTAATCAGATCACCCACAGATTGATCTACATTTGGGGGGTAAGGGGAGATATCGAATTGGAAAACACTTGGGGTGGACTTTGATTAAAGAACCAGGAGGTCCAAATTCCCTTTGGGAGATCTCCTCCCTCGACAAGATTGGGGTGTGGGGGAGGGCCTGGGTTCTAAAGCCTGGCTTCAAGACCCTTGAAGAGACTGACTTCCCACTCCCTTCCTTCATTCAATCATTCGTCAAATCTGAGGTCTCTGCTGGGGTGATGCTCAAGGTCCTGAGTCTGGGCCTAGGGATTCCAGAGTGAATTAAAGGCAAAGATGGAAACAGTTTAAAAAAAAGATGGTAAGATATGAATCCCAAAGGGACTGCAGAGGCCAGCGATCTGATTTTTTAGATGAGGAAACTGAGGTAGTGGCTAGCTTCCAATCTCCCAGGGCATCCGTGTGAGAATGGCCATTTAAAAATCCAGGCTTTCCCACTGCAAAGTCAATCCCTGACTTCAAACCACACTGGCTCTCCATCCCTGTGCATAGCCTCAAGGGCATCCTCTTCTTTTCTTTCTCTAGCCAGTGCTACCCTGCATCTAATCAGCAGCCAGCCCTCGTCCCTACAACAAATCATAATCCGGGTTTTGGTGGGTGTCTGCCTATTCTGTGCCAGGCAGCCTGACAGTGCTGGGGACCCAAGGAATGAATGAATGAAAAAGCATTTTAGATATACATAGATCTACTACATGGTAGGCATTGTGCTAAGTGTTAGGATACCAGTAGAGTAAAGAAGACAGTCTTTGCTCTCATGGTGTTTACAGTCTGAATGGAGGAGACCAATATATAAGAGATTTCAATTGTAGAGCAGAAAGACCTTGGATCCCTAAGATGTAGTGACAAGGCAAATGACAAGACCCAGAGGTGCCTAAAGCTCATCAGTAGGCCAGATAACAGGGCCAGAAGGTAGGCAGATGGTTAGATCCTCAGAGGGTACTATAATAAAAGGCTGGGAAGATAAGTGGGGAGCCAAAAAAGGCAGAAGACAGAGAGCATTCCAAGAATGGGGCAGCCAGAGAAAATGCTGGGAGTCAGGAAATGGAGGGTCTTGTTCATGGAACAGCCAAGAGGCCGGTGTCCCTGGATCAAAGAGTACATGGAGGTAGCATAAGGTGTAAGAAGACTGGAAAGACAAGGAAAGCCTGGGATCCTGAAGAGCTCTGAATAACAAAAAGAACATTTGATGGTTGAGCCTGGAGCAATGGGAAGCCATTGGAATTTATAGAGTATGTTTGTTGGCGGGGAGCTGTATGTGATACGGTTGGATCCATACTTTAGAAAAGTCACTTTGGTGACCGAAAGGACAACAGACTAGAGTGGGAGGGACTTGAGGCAGGCAGGACCTCTCTACCCCTGCCCTAGCAGCAGCAGCTATAATAATCATCCAGGTATGAGATGTTGAGGGTCACCTCCAAGATGGGGCAGTATCAGCAGGGAAGGGGGATAGGAAGACATCTAGGATGTAAGCCTGGGAGCCTGGAAGGCTGGTGTTTCCCTCTATAGTAATAGGAAAGGTGGACAGGGTAGGGGAAGGTTTATGGGGAGAAGATAGAGAGATATCTTCTTGAGCTCCCTAAGTGAAATCATCTAGAAGAAGAGAAATGGGTCCAGGAGAGAACCCTTTGAGCCACCTATGTTTAGACCTGGGTGAGGAAAAAGGAAAGGAGACAGAGAAGGATTAGTCAGATAGGAGGAGAACCAGGAGAGACTGCTGTCCCAGAAACCTAGAGAGAAGACATTATTGAGGAGAAGAAGGTGATCAACAGTGTCAAAGACTGCAGAAAGACTAAGGAGAATGAGGATTAAGAAAAGGCCACTGAATAGCAACTATGAGATTCTTAATAAGTCTGGAGAGAGCAGTTTTGGTGGAATGAAGATGCCAGAAGCCAGATTGTAAGGAGTTAAGAAGAGAGTGGGAGGAAAGTGGAGGCACCTACTGTAGATGGCCTTTCCAAGGAGTTTATTGACAAAAAAAAAAACAGAAGAAAAACAGGAAGATAGTAGGGAAGGAAGACTTAAATGAGAGTTTTTCAGGGTAGGGAAGACATGGGCATGTTTGTAGGCAATTGGAAATGAGTCAGGAGAGAGAAAGAAATTGAACATAAGAGAAAGTAGAAATGACAGAAGGGACAGTATGTTGGAGGAGAAGATATGATTGTGCATGTAGAGGGGTTGGTCTTGGTAAGGAGTAAGTCCACCTCATCATGTGAGAGAGGGATGAAGGAAGAGAGAGGAGCAGAAGGCATCAGAATGACAGAAGATGAGGGAGAAGGAGGAAGAGAAAGATCATGGAAAATGGTCTCAATTTTTTTCTGTAAAAATGAAACAAAGTTTTGGGGCCATGAGGGGTTTGAGGAAGGTTGAGAAGGTTTAAAAAGCCTCTGTGAAGTGTGGAAAGAGTGAATTGATGGAGGAGGTGTAGAAAGATTGTCTAGTAGCAATGAAGTCCTGGTCGAGATTGTGTAACATAAATTTGTAGTGGACCCAGTCCAAATAGTTGTGTGATTTTCTCCATCTTCATTCAGCAGCACATATATAGGAATGAAGGTGACAAATGGTGGGAGTGTCTAAGGCTGAGGCTTGGCTAAGCAGGATAGGTGATATGATAAGGGAGTTTGGGTTTAAGAGAATGAGTTCACCATGGTGTCAAGATTGGAGAAGAGCAGAGAGTGCTGGGGAAAGAACTGAGGGGTTGAAGGAGTGGAAGTCATGGTATGGATGCAGAGTAAAGTTATATAAGAGAAGAGAAAGAAATGGAAAGCCAATAGAGTAGAGTCAATGAGAAGATTTCCAAATGCTTGAACACAGAAGTGGTACGTTTGTGGGTGATAGAAAAATCAAGGGTATGACCATCTTAGAGTATGGCCAAGGTGAGGTGGAAGAAAGCCCATGGGAGGTGAGTGGTTGAGGCTGAGTAAGGTGAGTGGTTGAGGCTGAGTAACTAGGGCATTGGAGGGAGAGTCAATATGTACGTTGAGGTCACCAAGTATGAGGGCAGCAGAAAAATGGTGAGCCAAGGACTGACTTCACTGAGGAAAGAAGGGGAGTGACCAGGTGGTCTGCATAGTACCAGGATTTAGACTGGGTAGAAAATGTGAATGGTGTCTAGCTAGTGCCTGGCACACAGTAGGGGCTTAATAAATGTCGATTGGCTGATAGACTCCATTCGGGTGTTAAGTTGGCACATGAAAGTGTCTTCGTCTGCTCACAGTCTCTACATTACTCTAAGATCCTTGGGGAGGCTGGGAGGGATGACAGAAACACATCTGGAAATTAATGGGATCCTTGAAAGTGCTTCCTGGATAGCCTAAAGGCCCAATAAACCAATTGATAAACATTTATTAAGGAGCTACCTTGTCCTAGGTGCTGTACTAGTTAGTAAGTACAAAATCTTAAAGAAATCCCTGCTGCAAGAAACTTACATTCTACTGGTGAAGAGAACCAGCACATCTAAGTTTATACAGAATAAACAGGAAGGAAATAATTATGAATAAATACCAGGGCGTTAAACATGAGGTAGCTCCAGAGGGAGGGCACTGGAGGGGGGAGGGGCAGTGCCAAGAAAGGCTGCCAACAGAGAGCTGGGTTACCAGAGAGGGAGATTCCCTTTCTGAAGCTTCACTCAATTGTGAGGTTTAAAAAATGATCACTTGTAGGAAGTGACCACTAAGCTCTGACAAACGAAGAAGATTATCACTTGATACAGACACCTGGGAGCCAGCTGCAGGGCAGTGATCACTGAACCCATGAATGCTGATAGACTGAGAAGGGAGGGGAGAAAAAGAGACAGACAGACAAACTGAGACAGAGAGAAAGAGAAAGAAAGAGACAGAGAGAGAGACAGACAGACAGACAGAGATAGAGACAGAGAGAAAAAGACAGAGACAGAGAGAGAAAGGGACACAGAGAGACAGAAAGAGCAGAGAGAAAGAGAGAAAGAAAGAGAGGAAAAAGACAGAAACACAGAGAGAAAGAGGCAGAGAGAGAGAGAGAGAGAGAGAGAGAGAGAGAGAGAGAGAGAGAGGCCAAGAAAGACAGACAGAAGACAGACAGACACAAAGAAAGAGGCAGAGACAGAGCCAGAGAGCCAGAGAGAGAGAAAGAGAGAATGAAGAGAAGCCTTGGGGGGCACTCTTGTTTAGGGTGCAGGACAAGGCCCTATTGATAACAAATCTATAATAGCAAAATCAAAACCAATAATCAGATAAATGATCACATGGGCAACACTTTAAGGCTGTTTGTGAGGAAGGGACCAGACTCCTGAGAGAATTTCCAAAGTGGATGAGACCTCGATTATAACCGGGTCCTGGATAGTGGATTAGATAATGCAGTGATGGAGCAGTCAGCATTTCTGAAAGCACTTGCCAGGCACTGTGCTAAATGCTTGGGGCTCCCAAAAGAGGCCAAAGACAGTCAGTCTTTGACCTCAAGGAGCTCGCGGTCTAATGAGGAAAACAACATGCAACAAAAGCAAACTCCACACAGGATAAACAGGAAATGACGAGGAAAGGACTGGAGTTAAGAAAGGTTGGGGAAAGTTCTATCAAAGATCAGGCTTTAGATGGAGCTTAAAGACATCCAAGGAGGTTGGGAGTCAGAGATGAGGACTGGCTCATTCCAGGCATGGGGTGCAACTGGAGAAAAAGGCCCAAGAGAGAAAAAGGCCAGAGCAGCTCTGCTTGTTCAGCGGCACTACAAAGAGGCTTTTTGCCTTTCATCCGGAGTGTAATAGGATATGGGAGTCTTTTCAATTTCCTGGATTTCATTTTGAGCAAAGCCTTTGTGTATTATGCTGGTTGAGTCAATGAATGAAAAAGCCCAAGCTTGTACTGTAGTTCTTGATGCCAGGTATTGTGCTAAATGATGAGGACAGACGTCCAAAAGAGACAGACTCTGCTCCCAACAATAGGAAGAGACAAAAGAAGTTAGGAGCACGATGGCTAAGGGAGGGTGTCTGGGGAGCCCCCGGGAAGCTCACTGAGACATCCTTTCCAAAAGCAATGGTCCTGTCCATTATTGTTGCCAGAACAAGAAATGGGAAGGAGTAGGGACCCTGGCTGGAAAATGAGGGAGAGGGAAGTCGAGCCTCGAAAGAGATCTGACATTGGTTAGCCATGGTAGACTCTCACTAATCAGGGTAGGAGTAAGTAGCCAAGCTGAGGGGCCCATGTTTGCTTATCAGTAAATGGGAATAACAAGTTTCCCACCATTTACTTCTTTGGGCTGATG
The DNA here is from genome assembly GCF_016433145.1 of Gracilinanus agilis. Classification (NCBI taxonomy): domain Eukaryota; kingdom Metazoa; phylum Chordata; class Mammalia; order Didelphimorphia; family Didelphidae; genus Gracilinanus; species Gracilinanus agilis. Next base: position 15,068,876 of record NC_058135.1, on the reverse strand, counting down.
TGAACCAAGTGCTTTGAGAATGGGAACTATGATTCTCAGTGGAATCTTTCTTGCTTCAGCTTTTCATGGAGGAGAGCTTTCCATCCACCTTGAGCATACCTCCCCTGGAGAAATGGAGCTCATGGGAGCCTGGCCATCCTTCCTCTGAAACCGGCTTTCCCCAACTTAGCGTCATGTCAGACCAGGCCTGCCTTTCTTCCCCTTCTCTGTCACCAGCCCTAAGAGAGAACTTTGTGCCCCACTAAGATTCTCAGAACTTCCATTTTAGTAGCCAGTCCCTGACTTGTGAGTGAGAACCAAGCCCAGAGAATCATGCTGCTCGCTGCTTCCTCTGCCTTTGGAAGAAGGAGCTCCTGAGCAAAAGCTGGCACTCCAGCCTGCACTCATCCATCCCGTTGCCCCACACATAGTCTGAGTCCGAGTCAAACCAGACCTCTCCTGGCCGGGCCTCTTTTCCTGTCCCATGTACTTTTTTCTCTGAGTTCTTGGCTCTCAAAGTCCTCGCTCCTTTCTCTGTGTCCCCCTCCATCTCCATCTGCTAACATCCCTCCCTTCTTTTAGGGCCCAGTTCAGCTGCCTCCCCTCCAAGGGAAAACCATCTTTCCTCTCTTGGATTTCTCAGAAATCTCACCCTCTCCTTGGCCCCTATCCCATCCTCACTTGTCTCATTGGTATTCTTCTCCTTGTTCTTGCCCCATTGGAACGTCAACTCTGCCAATTCCTAGTTCCATGGCCTTCAGAGATGAGGTGCTTAGTCAATGGAATTGAACTGAATTGATTAAGAGAGCTGGCCTGGGAGATCTCTGAGCTCCCTTTCAGCTCTGGGTCCCAGGCTCCTCAGAGTTGAGCTGTCATGAAGGCCATTGATCTATGGGGACCCACTCACTGCTCACAGCAAACCTGGAATCCTAGAAGATTTGTCTTGTCCTGAATGGGAACCACTTTTAATCCAAACTTAACTGAAAGACAAAAGTAAGGCTAAGCATGGAGCAATGGTAATTGGACTGGGAGAAAAGAAAAAGGAGCACTTCCTTCTTCATGGTGGGGAAGTGGGAGGCTATGGATATTATGGGATGTTACTCTCACTGTTGGGTTTACAGTGACTATATTGGTTGGCTTTGTGTAACTTTTTCTTTGTTACAAAGAAGGCGTGTGTGTGTGTGTGTGTGTGTGTGTGTGTGTGTGTGTGTGTGTGAGAGAGAGAGAGAGAGAGAGAGAGAGAGAGAGAGAGAGAGAGAGAGAGAGAATATCCAGAAATGATTCTGACATGAAAACCTTTTAGGTCTTTTCTTTAAGAAAAAAACAAAAACCAATATGCTTAGTTTCTGCTTCACCAACATTTCCCAGTCTTAATGTCTTTCCCCAGCTTCCACATTGAGCTCATCCTGGCAGAAGAAAGCATTTGCCACTTGGGAGACGCCAGGATGGAAACTGTAGTAACAGAAGTGCTTATGCAAGATGCCAAAAGGTTGCAGCATCCCTGGACATCAAAGGTATGCATGCCACTTAGAAATGGAAGAAGCCCCCTCCCCTGCTGCCACCAGTCCAACAGAGCAGCCATCAAGGAACATGAGCAGCAGCTGAGGGGCCTGTCTGAAGCCTAAAAGGTAGGGAGCAAAATATAAATGCAACTTTGAACAGCATTGCATCAGAGGCAGGGTCTGACTCATGGGAATGGGTGGCAGAGTCATCAGAGACAGAAGAAGAACATGAGACAGGCATTAGGATAAAAATATGCATGGAACTCTGGCAGAGACAGGTGGAGGGAGTCTGTCCAATCCCTCCCCTTCCCATCAGTCATACGTGACATGGAGCAAACACGAGGAATCCATCCCTCCCCTTCCCGTCAGTCATACGTGACATGGAGCAAACACGAGGAATCCAATTGGTCCACAAGCCTGCATTCACCTGGCTCACACTACAGAGCTATGAAAATATATGACTTATTGCATGGGAGACCTGGAAAGAGCATTGGTCTCATGATCAGAGACATAGCTCTGATGTCTGCCGGCTGTGGGCCCTGGGAAAATTTCTTTACCATTTACATTTTGTTCTATGCTCACCCATGCCCTGCCAGGACACGCACACTGGGTTGGGCTAGGAAAAGATGTTAAAAAATGGGAATGCTGATGACAAAAACAGCTCTACTTCTACCTTTATTATTCTATGTATTTTATCTTATAAATTTAAAAGCATTATTCTGAGAAAGGATTCACAGCCTTTCCCAGACTGCCCAAGAGGGCCTAAAAATGTAAGCATTCCCTAGGGTAGTGTAGACTCATATATTTTCTCTCTCCTGGGCCTCCCCTTCACCCTAGATTCTGTTGAGAGGGGAAAATATCTCCTGTATCTTTAAGGGAGAAAAAATACCACCTTCTCCCTCTTACAGGCTCTAACAGTCCTGCAATTTTCTTCCAATGCCAGGTTGAATGTCACAGGCAAACTCCTCTGGGAAAAGATCTTGCCTGGCTACCATGGTTACATCCTGAGTCTCCATGGCAACATCTGTGAGAAAGGCGAGTGATGGGAGGGGACCACAGGTAAAAAGCAGAAGAATAAGTAAACACTAATGATAAACATAGAAGGAGAGAAGAAGGAGGCTGAAGGCCAACGAATCCCAATAATGGACTCAGAATACTGGGCTACGTTATGCACTGACATTAAGTGTAATGAGGGTTTATGACTAAATCTGTAATGGTGAATGGTAAGGCTGTAAAGCAGTCAGGAAACTAATATAGATTAGTCACAAGCTGAAGACTGAGTGTACTGGATGTAGGAATGACAACTACCCAGTGCCCTAAGTCAGCCAAAGGATTGATGTAATTTCCCTTGGTAAGGACTAAACCCCTTTAAGATGATTTCCCTTCAGCCTCTGACCTGGCTGAAGAAGTAACTCCTATTGGTTGGTAGTGAGACTAGACAGAAAGGGAAGTAGGGTGCTTCCTGTCTAAACAGTAATGGAGTTACACTATCTCTCTTAAATCTTGAACAGCAGTCACTATTTAGATCTAAGATGAAGGTAGGACACACTAAATCTTAAATTAAACTAAAGATTTATTGAATAAATTGGTTTGGGAAAAGGGATTGGAGAGTGGGTTAGGAAACTATGAAACTAGACTATTACTGCCTTCTAGATCTAAGTTCAGGATGTTGATAAACTTGCTAATGACCTTCAGCTGTCCCAATTGACCAGCCCTGGGGCAGAAATAAAATGATCTCTTGGTGGTAAATATAAAGCAATCTCTTGATAAAGAATAATTGGTATGTCATATTGATGTTCTTTTTTGGTCTGCAAAGATCTTTAAACCTGCCTGGCTGGAAACTAAAATATCCCACGATCCACCTCCCTAGACCACCTGGATCCCACCCAAGGGGTAGAAGTGAAGGTGAGAAGAGAAGTAGGGCTAGAACCCCAGCCCTGAGTCTCCAGGCCTTTATATACCATGGGTCCAACTGCCCTTGGTACCTGCCATTTGGTATCTCCCTATGGCTCATGCCATGGTCAACATTCCAACCAGGGCAACTGACAGGTTGACCCCCCCAAAATATGGCAGTATCATGTAAGTGTCAATAGTTACTAAGCAAGCTTAGTTATACCAATGTTGCTTCTAATAAAGCATTTGAATTGATGATGCCCACCCTCAGACACTCAACCCATAAGCCAGATAAGAAAGTGGGTTTTCTGGGAAAGAAGAACCACAGAACAGAGCTAAGATGCAGGTGGGGGCTGTTGAGGAGTGGGCAGAAGATCAACCCTCTCAAAGAGTGGAGAAAGAAAAATGGCAGCAGCCAATGGGAGTGCAGACAGTGAACAATGGCAATTGAGAAGAGTCACACGTGGTAAATCCTGGAACCCAGATAGAGAAGTCATGGATGGAAGCAGAGCACCAAACCTTATCCAGCCTTGACCTTGTGGATGAAAGGCTCTTTTAATACCCATTAAAACCACTCTTTAATAGCTCCCTTTCAGAGGTTTGGGATAGTGGAGCACAGCTTTGAATCTCAGCCTACAGGACCAAGAAATCTTCTTATAGAATCTCTGACTAGTGGTCATCCAGTCTGCTTGAAGAACTCCAACAACTACCTCTCAAGGCAGCCTATTCCACTTGTATCTCACCCACATTATGCTTAGGTCTTTCTGCTAGGTCCAATCAAAGCCAGTCTGTTCCCTCTTCTCAATAAGACTTTCACATACTTGAAGACAGTTATCATGGGTCTCCCCTACATCATCTCTTCTCTAGATTAAAAATCCCAAATTCCTCCAGCCATTATCATAAGTCATAAAACCTTGAAGGGCTTCACCATTCTGGTCACCCCTCTGGACACTCCTGCTTTCTAACATCCTTTCTGAAAGTCATTGTTCCCCAGTGATTACAATCCCTCAGATGTGGTCTCTTTAAGAGAGAAAGGAAGAAGCTGCTGTGTGCCAGGAACTGTGTGCTAAACTCTTTTAACAGATATTTCCTTTGATCCTTTCAACAGCTCCAGGAGGGGGGAGCTGTTCTTATCCCCATTTTATAGTTGAGGAAACTGAGGAAACCAGAAGTGAAGTGACTTGCCCTTTAATAACCATTTTACATAACTAGTAAGTGTTTGAGGTGTGATTTGAACTCCGCTCTTTCTGACTCCAGATCTAGCTCTGTCACTGTGGCATCTCTTCCCCTAACTGGTGCCTAGCAGCAGACAGTCCGTTGCCCCTTTCTGGATACCTTGTCTCTCTTAATTTGGTCAGTCTAGGAGACTTAAGCTCTCATAACACCTATTATCACATGATAATTCAAAGTCCACTTAGCCTCCCAGATCTTTTTCACTGTTTTCTTGACATGGCCTCCCCACCTCATACTTGTGAAATCAATCTTTTCAACCCAAAGGGTGGAATTGTACATTTGTCCTCATGATTTTTCAGTAGAGAAAATTTGGGGTGAGTGCCGACTGCCAGAAACATGTTACCTCTCTCTCTCTCTCTTCAAGCCTTGAATCACTGGTGGGACATTTGACAAACTCATTCAGAGAAGGGTTAAGCAGCAGATGGCCAAACCGAGAGCTCCCTCTGAGGCAGCATCGATCCCCACAGGAATATCTACCTCTCTTTGGGCCTGGTCATTCAACCTGATCTGAATTTACCTGCTTCTACTGTTGTGCAGGTGTTGTGGACCAAACGAATGCAGCAAGAACAGACACCCAGAAGTCCAAATTATAGGAACCGTTACCTTTATTTCAGGCCAGAGGGGTGGCCCCGGAGGGGAGTCACCCAGAACAAAGGGTTGGTATAGGGGTCAGGAAACTCTCCTTTGGCCCGCATGCCGTTTGAACAAAGGCATACATGTATATTCCTTACAAGGCTGGCAGAAGCAGACACTAAATTATAGAAACAGAAGTGGCTTTTAGTCCATTCCAATGTTAATCAGTGGAGGCATTTTGTCCTGCCATAAATTTACCCCTGGCTGCAATGGGTCTGAGCCCTTACAGTTCCCTGGGGAGAGCTATAGCTTTCAGAGGAGACTTGCAGGGGCTGCCTGGAAATATGTGTTTTGTCTACTTCAGTAGCATCATGTTCCTATTTGGTCCACGTGGACAACTTAAGCACTATTATCAAATGCTTTGGCAAAATCTAAGTACCCTCCGCATTCCAAAGACTAAGCAAACTCATTTCTCTGTCTAAAAAGGAAATGAGGTTAGTCTAGTGCAGTGGTTCCCAAACTTTTTTGGCCTACCGCTCCCCCCTTTCCAGAAAAAATATTACTTAGTGCCCTGGAAATTTTTTTTTAATTTTAATAGCAATTAATAGGAAAGATAAATGCACCCGTGGCCATCACCATCCCCCTGGATCGCTGCAGCACCACTTTGGGAATCACTGGTCTAGGATGACCATTCCTTGATGAAGCAAGTTTTCAGCCACAAGGCACCCCAGGGAGTTACTGGTAAATGTTTAACAACCAGCTCTTGGCCATACTTTCAAGGTTAACCTACATTCTTAGCATTTTGTCACTTTCCTAAGTCTAGAAAATAGGGATACAAAAATCAAGTCCTGATTTTTAGTGTTTGCAGATTTCTGAGGTTTAAGTGCTCATAGTGACTGTTTAACAGTTGGCTCCAACAATCTCTCAGTCTCTAGCTCTCTGCAGAAAACACTCCTACATTACATTTAGATCCTAGATCTTAATGAGGACCTTGGAGATCAGCTCTTGTCTAACTCCCTGATTTTTTAGCTTGTGGTGCCTTTCCAGGTCCCTAGAACTTTCCAATGATCACTGATAGAGCCAGAGAACCCATTCTATTGGGTGACCCAGTAGGTAAGGGTTATAGGCTTAGGAAGACCAGGGTTCAAGTCCCACCCAACAAACCTACTTAGAAAAAAACAGCAAATCATTCCAGTATCCTTGGCAAAAATTTCCCCCTGAGGTAGTTAGGTGGCACAGTGTTTAGAATGCTGGCCCTGGAGTCAGGAAGATTCATCTTCCTGAGTTCAAATTTGGCCTTTTAACCCTGTTTTTGCCTCAGTTTTCTCATCTGTAAAATGAGCTAGAGAAATAAATGGCAATTCATTCCAATACCTTTGCCAAGAAAACCCCAAATAGGGCCACACAGAATTGAACATGATTGAAAAAGACAGAGAGAGAGACACAGAGAGAGAGAGAGAGACAGAGAGACAGAGACAGAGAGACAGAGAGACAGAGACAGAGAGACAGAGAGACAGAGAGACAGAGAGAGACAGAGAGTTAGAGAGAGACAGAGAGTCAGAGAGAGACAGAGACAGAGACAGAGACAGAGAGAGACAGAGAGACAGAGAGACAGAGAGAGACAGAGAGACAGAGAGAGATCCTTTTTGAGCCCTTGAAAAAACTGTTTGGTGCTCTAGGGATGGCCAGCCCTCAGAGCCAAGATGGTGACTCTGAACAGCATTTATTAGATTATTTATTTATTACACTGGCCAGAGCCTGCACTGTTTGGGGGTACAAAAGTGATCTAGTTACTGCTTGAAGGGAGTTTATATTCTAATCCCCAAGCTCTTGGCCACCAATTTCTATTTGTTACCTGGAAGGAATTGATCTGCCCACTGTTTCTGGAAAGTGCCAGCATTGCTTTTCCCATGGCTCCTCCACTCACCATCTGTGACTCCCTTTCCAGGCCACCACTCCTCTATATATCAGATAACAGAGCCTGGCACATAGTAGGCATTTAGCAAAACTTCTTCCCTTCCTTTTCCCATTCCATTGTCTTTCTCTGTTAGAATGTAAGTGCCCTGAGGGAGCACTTTTTGACTCCTTTTTGTCCTGGCATCCACCACGCAGAGCAGGCAGGGCCTGGCAAAACAGAATATACCTAAGAAATGCTGGGTCATTCATTCATCTATCATGTAGGTGCCAGCCTGGCACATCTAGGTGCTATATTGAGGAGTGGAAGCCTAGGAAGGGAATTTCCAGAGATGGGGAGTTGGAGGAGCTATAGGGAAGTCAAAGGACCAGGCTTTCCAGAAGCAACGGAAGTGCTGGTTTGATGAATCTTCCAGAGAAAGAGGTGGACCAGCAGGCCAGGTGGCTGGGGCCCAAAGTGGGTGGAAGAGCCAGCAAGGAGGTCATTCTGTATTCATTCACTCACCAATTAAGAGGAATTCCAAAGGGGGGTGGATCGATCCACTCTGGGAGGGAGGCCTGGCCTCTGGAGGCTGACTCAGAAGGGTGCGGGGGCAGATGGGGAGGGAAGCCAAGGCAATCAATAGAGACAGTGTCTGAGCGCCAACTTAGAGGTAAAAGAATCTATCTATTCCAACATGCTTGGAGGCTGAGCACTGCAGTCTACTTGGAAGGGTAGAGTGTCAATCCTGCCTCAGGCACTTGCCACTGGGGCTTCTCCGTGAATCATACATATAACTTTCTCTGCCATTCTATGCTCCAAGGTCTAATATCTCTTCCAGCTCTTAGGTCTTTGTTCTAGTAAAGCTATTATTTAGCACTTAAGGTTTGGGGATGCTGTATACATGCTATCTCAACTGATCTTCTCAACCACCCTGGGTGGTAGGTGCTATTATCCCCATTTTATGGATGAAGAAACTGAGGATGAGAGGCGAAATATCTTACCCTGCTCCCTCAATGGTCTGAGGTAAAACCTGAACTCTAGTCTTACCCACTGTGACATCCAGCTGCCCCTAAGGCCCCCTCTAGACCCTGCCCTGCCCTATTCCAGCTCAGACACTCTGGCTCAAGGCTTTTCAGGACCTTGGTCAGGCTCTGCTGTGACTGATCCACTGGAGTGAGAATTGCACCATTAGTGGATGAGAGATGCATGCACCTCCCAATTCCAGAGGCCTAACAGGACCAGGTACATTTTTAGTTAAGAGAAAAAAGAAGATGCTTATACCATTATGAAGATCTTTAGCACAGCCATTTCCAGGTCAGTCAGTTAGCTAATTAACATTTATTAAGTTCCTGCTGTGTACCCCTGTGTAGAAAGGATAAAGACAGAACTATTCAAAGTCCTTTAGTGTTGTGAGGACTTGTGTGATTGTTGGGTAATTGAAAAGGCACTGGGGAAAAGGGGAAGTACTGAAGGAGACTGTCAGTATCACACAGAAAAATAAAATATCCCAAGTGGAGGGGGCAGCTAGGTGGCTCGGTGGATTGAGAGCCAGGAGGTCCTGGGTTCAAATGTGACCCTTCCCAGCTGTGTGACCCTGGGCAAGACACTTAACTCCCATTACCTAGCCCCAACTACTCTTCTGCCTTAGAACCAATACACAGTATTGATTCTAAAAGGAAAGGGAATATAAATATAAATATAAATACATATACATATACATATCTCAAGTAGAGTCAGTGATGTAGTCCCCCAAATCCATTTTCAACAACTCTAAGTCCTCCCAGCCTTGACATTTTCTGTTTTAAGGTTCTTCCCATGTCCTTCTCTAAGGGCCTGCCCAGTCCTTCCATCCTATGCTCTAAGGCTTATTTCAGTGCTAGCATTCTATGTTCTAAATATTTTTTCCAGTCATGTCCAACACTTAGCGAGCCTATTTGGAATTTTCTTGGCAGAAATACTAGAATGGTTTGCCATTTTATTCTCCAGCTCATTTTACAAATGAGGAAACTGAGGCAGATGGTAATGACTAGTGAGTGTCTAAGAACACTTCTTTCTGGCTGACTCCATTATCTCCATCACCTAATTCTGCCATGCCATTTTCTGTTCTCTTTTAGGATTCTTTCTCAGTCTTGCATCATTTTCCATTGAACTGAAGAACTTTGGGTCTTATATACCTTTTGGGGAATAAAGGACAGGAAAGTATGATTGATTAGCTTTTCAATGGATACTAGGGAATGAGGAGTCCAGGACTGATGCTTTACAAAGGATATAAAAGGATACTTCCATCCATGGGCTTCACTACCTGGGAGAGGTCTCTGTTACAATGGGGGAAACTTCTATAACAAAAGGGGCACTTAATTCTTAACTCTCCTAATTCTACCTAAACTGAGCTCATGAGGTACTTTAAGGTTCATTGTTCAGTCTAAGGTCAGCCTTAGACTTAGCTAAGGTAAATTCCCAAAGGATGGGCAAACTTGGGGGTTCCATAAACACAGCTGACACTGGAAAGGAGCTCTAAATGAAGGAAGGAGTGTAGCTGCTCTGGCCTTCCCCATTCCCTACTCCAGAAAGGATGTGATCTGAAAAGCAACTCCTGTGAAGGCCCTCTGCCCAGCTCACAACCCTCCCCACCCCATCATTCCTCAAGTAATTGTTTCCCAGTTACCCGGGTGTATCAGCTCACACCTCTATTATCACTTAACACTTGGTTCAGCTTTAGATGGAAGGTGAAGGGGTGGGGCAGAGCTGAGAGGCATCTGGGGGACTAGAGGGAAGGAGTCCTCTTTCCAAGGAGCCTGGGCTGCCATTAAGGAAGTAGGCCGGCCCCACTTCTCAGTTTTGCTTTAGAGTTGGCTCAGTCCTACCAGAATGGTGAGGCTCTGCAGACCATTGAAGAGAATCTCTCAATAGGGCTCCTCCTCCTTCTTCCCCTTTCCCAGTGTGCTGGAGAACCCCAGGAGCATTCCTCCTCTGGCCCCGTGGCCCAGGGAAGAGCTGCTGCCCAAGAGCAGACTCCCAGCTCTATCCAAGCTTCCACGGACCCCCATACCATTTGCTCCCACTTCATTGTATGGAGGAAACTGAGGTTGTCCACAGAGCAGCGAAAGGACTGGGATTTGAATTTTCTGACTTCCAGTTTAGTGCCTTATCCTCTTTAATCCATCCCTCCTTTCTTAATTCCCTTCTTCTATTGATCCAAGAGTATTTCTGAGGGGCCCACTAGGTCCCAGGGACTCTGCTGGGTATTTAGGTACAAAAGGAAAAATGAAGCAGACCCTGACTTCTAGGAGCCACTTCATCCTTTGTTTATTTGAGGGAAAGAAAGAAAAATTGGCCATACCTGTGAGAAGTCTTGGGCCTTGGAAACAAGAGGCCTAGGTATCCATGCACCCAGCTGCTATTTATTAACTTATTAATAGGAAAACGACTCTTTAACAAGTGACTATTGGCAAGACTCTTAAGAGTTTTAGGCTTCAGTTCTCTCATCTGTAAATGGGACTCTTCATGGGATCAAAGCCTCTTAGATTAAAATAGGTTCCCAGATATAGAGATAGAAGGCACCTTGGGAGCCTCCAGGCCAAACTCCTCATTTTATAGTTGACGGAGCTGAGGCCCAGAGAGAAGTGATTCACTCCAGGTCATAAATATAATCAATGGCCAAGCCAGAAGAACCAGAAGAGTAGAGGTGGACTTACCTTATACTGAGAGAGGACCAATGTCCAGAATAAAGAAAGTGATCATGGAACTGCTCTTTGCCATGATCAAAATACATCTGGAAGGGGCAGTCGGGTAGCTCAGTGGATTGAGAGTCAGACCTAGAGATGGGAGGTCCTAGGTTCAAATCCTGCCTCAGACACTTCCCAGCTGTGTGACCCTGGGCAAGTCACTTGACCCCCATTGCCCACCCTTACCACTCTTCCACCTAGGAGCCAATACACAGAAGTTAAGGGTTTAAAAATGTATAAAAAATTACATCTGGAGCATTGGAATCCATGATGAGAGTATGTTTTCAAGAAGTATGTCCGGAGAATGGCAGTAAGGATGATAAAGAGTGGATAGCATTGGTGGGTTGGGTTCTCCAGGAGAAGAGAAGGCTGGATGGAGAGGAGAGCTGGAACTAGATGGATATGATGGCCAAGTTCAGGTACTTGAAGGGCTTGTTCTTCCCTCCCTCTTTCCCCTATTTCCTCTGTCACTGTCTCTATCTCCCTGCTTCTATCTCTCTCCCTGTCCCATCTCTGTTTTTGTCTCTATCTCTCCCATGGTTGAGCTGAGATTTATCTCATCTAATGCTTGCTCAAGTGCTACTTCTAACAGGAAATCTTTCCTGATCACCCCAACTGTTAGTGTTATGTGAAGTAGACATTTAGGGGATCTTGAGGTATTGAGATGTATCCTCTTTAGTCACTTTTCAAAATAAGACTGGGGAAAACCATCACTTAAAATGCAATGCTTTATTGGAAGAGAGAGAGAGAAATATGGGGCACTGCCTCAAGTCATTGACCTAAGACAAATGCCCAAAAATTTACAGAAAAAAATCTCTTGTTTATAGGAGAATCCTGATACAATCAAGCCTCCCTGAAGGGATTATAACATTTTTACAATGGTTGGAGACAGAGGTTTTCTTTTTGAATGAATGGATGGAAAAAGGTTTACAGAACCTGGAAGGATGACCACTTTATTTATTTATTTTTGAAATAATTAATTAAGAAGATTTTCCCATGGTTACTTGATTCATACTCTTTCCTTCCCCTTTTCCCTCCCCATTCCCTGAGCTGATGAGCAATTCCACTGAGTTATACATGTGTCATTGATCAAGACCTATTTCCACATTATTCATATTTGCAATAGAGTGATCTTTTAAAGTCAACATCTCCAATCATATCCTCATTGAACCACATAACCAATCATATGTTTTTCTTCTGTTTCTGCTCCCACAGTTCTTTCTCTGGATGTGGATAGTGTTCTTTCTCATAAGTCCCTTAGAAATGTCCTGATTGCTGCTAGTAGAGAAGTCCATTACATCTGATTGTGCCAGAATGTATTAGTGTCTGTGTCAATGTTCTCCTGGTTCTGTGATAATGAAACTAAATCTGCCCTGCCCATCCTTAATCTAATCACCAAAGGTGAGAATATCACCACTTAATTCACAAGTTGGGAGGTCTGTGACAACCCATGTGTGCTAGAGTGAGTGACAAATCAAAAATTTACTGACTGCCTCCTGGGCAGTCCTAAGAAAAACATCTGTTGTGATTGGACATGTAAACTAAGAGGAAGGCACAGGAAGTGACACAAAAGAAGCCCCTTTAAAAGAGAGTGACAGCTTCCAGTTAGTGGGAGTTCAGTTCAGTTCAGCTTTCTTCAGTCTGGGACTGGACCTGAAGAAGCTCTGGCTGGGACCTTGGACTTGCTTTTTGGCCTGGAACTGGGCCCGAAGAAGCTTGGCTAGGACCTTGAACTTGGTGAGACCATTCTTAAATCTTTCCCTTAGAATTACATGTGGTGAGTAAAGAAGGCTGACTATCTTAGCCTCCCTGGAGGTACTAGCCTCCCAGAGGTTCCCTTGATTGGGAGAAGCCCTCATAGCTAAACCCCTTATTAATTGACTTTTAGGCTCTTCGGCTGGGACCTCTGGAGCCCTGCCAGAGTAAAGCCAGGAATTTAGTACATCGTCTAGTTCTTTAAGTTAGATCTCTTACTCTACCCTCTTCTCATCTCTCTACTTCCACTCTCTTATATTTTGCAAATAAATTACTAAAATCATTTTAGAATTGAGATTATTTCAATTCTTGGCAACCACATCTTCAAATATTAATATATCCAACCAAAAAAAAAACCACTTTCCCCTCTTACAGTTCTGCTCCTTTCACTCTGCATCAATTCCTGGAGGTCTTTCCAGTTCACATGGAATTCTTCCAGTCCATCATACCTTTCAGCACAATAGTATTCTATCAACAGAGGATGACCATTTTAAAGACACTGATTATAGTTCTTTCTCTCAGATCAAAGGGGATTAAGAGGCCTTTGTATTTTGAATGAGGTGGGGTAATCTTGTCCTGAAGGGAGAAGAATGTTTTGGAGGGCCAAGCTTCACTAACTTCTGCTGGGGTCTTATTTGTATTGATTACCTTGAGAATAGCACACTAATTTCTCACTCCACACAGTCTCCATCCCACCTCTAGGAAATCATTTGGCATTTATTTCATTTGGATTTTATATGTATTTGCCTGCATATAGGCTGCTTCCTCTCAGTAGAATATCAACTCCTAGAGGACAGGGCTGATTTTCAGTTTTGATCCCACAAAGTTCTGAGAAATAAAACCAGGTTGAAGAAATTTTGGCAAGAGATTCCACTACTTGAGGTAATCCCATGAGCATTTAAGAATGAAACTGTAAGGAGGATAACAAATAGAAAGAAAATGGAAAATATCTATAAAGTTATGACAGCAAGGATATATTAAGCTTCTACTGTTGTGGGAGAACTTTGAGGTGAAACCCCAGGTTTGGGACAGGTTACCCTTTTCAAGAATGGAAGACCCCAAAACTTAGCTTAAAAATAAAAAGAGAAATTTATTAATTTAGAAGCCATATTGAAAGGTCAGGAAACAGTGTGCCGATAGAACACTGCCTCCCCGAGGAGATGAGGTTTGGAGGTTTTTTTTGACAAGAGGGCCTATGTCACTAGTAAAAGGCATGTTATTGGTCTCTGGAACCTGAGACGAATTATGTGGTTATGTCCTACCACACCAATGCAAAGGTTTTTGTACCTAATAGATCCTTGAAGAGATTGATCTCCTCCTCCAGGCAGGGAGAATACAATAGCTAGCAATTATATACTTTAAGGTTGAAAAGAACATTTTACAAATATCTTCTCATTTGGGTCTCATAACAACCCCAAATGCAGATGTTTTTATCCCCATCTTACTAATGAGGAAACTGAGGCAGGATGGGGCTAAATGACTTGTCTGGGTTCACAGAGTTCTGGTGAATGTCATGACTCCAGGTCCAATGCTCTATCTAATTGTACTAGAACCAGAGAAGAACTTGTTGTACTTGCAAAAGTTGTACCAATAGTCAGAATACAGCATTTAGTCAAGTTAGGTAAGTTTATTGAATGGGGTTCTGGAAATGTGGCCAGTTTGAATACCCTGAAGATTCGAATTTTTCATTTTTCTCTTGAAAAGAGCAACAAATATAGTTTCAGGAGTGGCATTTTAATGACCTGCAATATTTACCTCTAATGGCCAGTTTTCCCTCTCAGAAGCTCTTTTTTCTTCAGTATATTTTTATTCTCCTGGCTCTCCTCCTATGTTTTCATCTTCACCATGCCTTCCAAGCTGAGGGCATCCTCAAAGCTCTGTCCTGGGCTCTCTGCTTTTTCCATTTGTACACTCTCAACTATCTCATTAGTAACAGTGAGTTTAATGATAATCTCTATACATATAAGGAAAAGGAAATCTAAATGCCACAGAATTGATTCTGTCAAATAGTGGTGCTGGAGAAGATTTTTGAGAACCCCTTGGACAGCAAGAAGACCAAATCAATCAATACTTAAAGACTTAATTCAGACTTTTCTTTAGAAGGACAAATACTGAAGATGAAGATCAAATAATTTGTCCACATAATGAGAAGACAGGACTCATTGTCAGAGACCCTGATGCTGGGAAAGATTTAATGCAAAAGGAGAAGGGGATAGCAGAGGATGAGATGACTGTATAGTGTCATGGAAATAACAAGCCTGAACTTGAACAGACTTTGAGAGATAGTGAATAGAAGGACCTGGCATGCTGTGGGTCATGAAGAGTCAGGCACAACAGAATGAATGAAAAATACTCAAGGAGTTTACATTCTTCTGAGTATGTGGGGGGTGTGATTTGACATTCACAGATAAGGAGACTAAAGGTTATTTGTGGGAGAAAGCACTATACAAGGGAAGTCCTGTCTTCCAATGAAACCCACTGTCTAGGAGGATTACAATTCATCCTAATGTCAGAGGACAGAAAATTCTCCACCATCCATTTCTCTAATAAAGGAGGGAAACTATTTCCCCAGGCCTGAACAAACCTTTGGAGGACTTCTTCACCTGAGCCCCATTTTGTCAGTTTCTGATCCTATAGTTGGAGATTCAGATAAATGCGATTACACTGTACCCTCAGTTAACTGAACCCAAGTGACCAAAAACTTTAACTGGAATTGTTTTGCTGAATGCCTGCCTGGGTCAGAACCAAGAAAGAGTAAGTAGAATAAAAAGAAAAGAAGGCTGAGGACAAAACTTTGGAGGAATACTCACAGATGGGAGGTATTGTTTGTAATCAAAATTATCCATTTCATTTTTTGTAATGTTCTCTATATCTTATTTGATCATAATTTTTTCCTTTATCCATAAGTCTGACAGGTAAACTTTCCCATGTTCCCCTAATTTATTTATGGTATGCCCCTTTATTTCTAGATCAAGAATCCATTTTGACTTTATCTTGGAATATTATGTGAGATGCTGGTCTATGCCTAGTTTCTGCCATATTGTTTTCCAGTTTTCCCAGCAGTTTTTATCAGATAATGAGTTCTTTCCCCCGCTAGCTTGTATCTTTGGGTTTATTGAATACTAGGTTACTATGGAGTAGTGTATTGATTTCCTAACCTATTCCATTGATCCACCCTTCTATTTCTTAGCCAGTACTAGATTGTTTTGATGATTACTGCTTTACAGTATAGTTTAAGATCTGGTCTGACTAGGAGGAGGTATTGTTTGAATGCTAAACAATTGAGACAGAGGAGTAGAGAAGACAGGTAGAAGGAACTGGGAGAGCATGATCACAGACATTTGGATGGAACCTCACACCTATCAGATTGGTCAATATGACAGTAAAGGAAAGTGATAAATGTTGGAGGGGATGCAGCAAAATTAGGATACTAATGCGTTGCTGATAGAGTAGTGAACAGATCCAGCCATTCTGGAGGGAAATTTGGAACTATACCCAAAGGGCTATAAAACAATGAATATCCTTTGATCCAGTAATATCACTACTAGGACTGTATCCTGGAGAGATGAAAAAAATGGGAAATGATCTACTTGTACAAAAATATTTATAGCTGTTCTTTTTATGATGGTGAAAAATTAGATATTGGATATGATCATCTGTCCATCAGTTGGGGAATGACTGTACAAATTGTGGCATATTGATGGGGATAGAATACTATTGTGCTGTAAGAAATAAACAGGAAGATTTCAGAAAAAGATAAAAAGACCTACATGAACTGATGTAGAGTGAAATAAACAGAATCTGGAGAACATTGTACACCAAAATTGCAATATTGTGGAATGATCAGCTATGAAAGTCTTAGCTACTCTCAGCAATATAATGGTCCAAGACAATTCTGAGGAATTTATGACAAAGAATGGAGTCAGAATGCAGATCAAAGCATTTCACTTAAATTTATTTTTTAGGGGGGGTGATTTTTATATGATTATTGTCTTACAAAAATGAACAATATGGAAATGTGTTTTGCATGATAATACATGTATAATCTGGTTTGAACTGCTTGTCACCTCTGAATGGGGGGAGGGAGGAAGATAATTTGGATCATAAAACTTCAGAAAACTTATAGGAAATTTGTTATTACATGTGATAGGTGAAAAAAATCTTTATAAACTTTAAAAAAATTCAGATGGAAAAGTATCCAAGAGGAGCCATGCCAGGTGCATCAAATAGGTAAAGAAGACTGAGGACTAAGAAAAGAAAATTAGATTTGCCATTTAAGAGATCTGGTAAGTATGATAAGAGAAGCTTCATCTGAAACTGGGAGAAAGAGGAGAGAATGGGAAATATTGTTTCAAGAGATTAGTTGAAGAGGATAGGAAAAGGGCCATTCATGATAAATGACCTCAGTTTTCTCAATAAAGTAGGAGGCAAGTTCCTAAGCTAAAAGGGGGTAAAGGGAAGTAAGGGAGACTTAAGGAGAGAAGAAAGATTTTGAATGGAAGCTCTGTGAGGAGTGAGATGAGGAATCAATTAGGGTGCAATAAAAGGATTGCACTGGGGGGACCCAATTGAAATTAGATAAATGTGATGGGCTCAGCCAACACAGAAATAAGAAATCTATAGTATAAACTACAGCAAATGGTGATATAATAACAGCCTGGCAGAACAGTAGTAAATAGCAGCAGCTTCAAAAGCGCAGTGCTGTCAGAGTCCCAGAGGTGAGAATAAATGTTGGGATGCTATGCCCTTTGGCCAAGGGCTTGAATCTTGGAGCTGGAGTCTCTCCACCTGTCTTTCTGGTTGAATCACAAGCAAGATCAGCTCAGGCCCTTCCAAAGATTTAGAGTAGACCTTTGCCTCAACCGCCAATGGCTCCTCAGGAGCTGTCCACCTTTAGGTGCTGAATAGATATTAAAAAGGCTCCATGTCCTAGGAGCAGCCTGGATGTCTGAGCATAGTCCTGGACAAACAAGAACTCGTTCCCCTGGGCCTCTGAAAGTCTTCCCCTGATATTCTGTCCCAAAGATGGCTCAGCTGCCCATTTTCTGTGCTACTTTCATTTCAGTGCTGTCTGCCAGGTCATTATTCACCCTCAGGCTGGCTTTTCCATAATAGAGTGAAAGAGTTTGTGTAGATCAGTTGAATTCAGCTATCAGCTAGAATGAGATGTGAAAAGTTGGGGGATTTTACTGCAGTTCGTTGTGCTCGTTTGAATGTGAGTGCTCCAAATGTCTTGGAATTTAGCTTTGTCAAGGTCCTGGGGCCATCTCTGGTGCAAAAAAAGTGGGGTTGTTTGGGCCATGCACATACTGAGGCTGGGAACGTGAGAAATCTCCCTGGAAGCTGAGCATGAGCACTGAGACTTTGTCCAAAAGCCCTGGCAGATAACTGAAGCTGTTCAGACTTGTTTGGGCATCTGCCCTCACCTCCCTACATGGATGACCCTGAAGGGTGGCTTGCCATACAAAGGGCATGTCCTTCTGAGCTGGGTGAAGGAGTTCTCCCAAAAGATTGTAATGGAGAGAGAAGAAAGAATAAGGCAGTTGTTCCTTTCCCATAAGAGTCTCCTGGCCACTGCAGGAACCTACCTAGCTCATTTCAGTTAACTAAGGAACCTTCATTTGAGAGATACCAGCTACATCGAGGTACTTCATACCCAAACCTTTCAAATGACTGATCTTTCAAGACTCTCTGTACTCTGTACACAAAGAGCTAGCACCCTTTGCTCTCCTGATGGCTTGGTCTAGGGCTGCCAGCTGCCAATGTGAAACCTCTCCCCCATGATCTAAGCCTCAACACTCAGCCCTATCCAGATTGGCCCTCTCCCCACCACCACCTCATATACATGACTCATTCTCATCCTTCTTCCTTCACTTTCCACTAGATCCTTTGGTCCCCTTGCTCTCTTTTTAAGCTAGCTTTCATCTGAGATATTTTCTCCTCACATTCTTCCTCTTACACTTGTGGAAAATTGGCTTTCTTCAGATGTTACTTCATTCTTAGCCTCTGTCTCCAGCATTAGGTACAATTTCTCTCTTGCCTCCCAACGCAGTGGGATCAAATTGACAAGACAATTTATCTTTCTGGGACCTAAACTTTTTTAATCCCTGAAATGAAGAGATTGAACCCAATAGAATCCAAAGACTTTTCCAACCCTAGGTCTAGGCTCTTAGGATATTATGGCTATGCTGCTGACCAGAAATCTGCTTGTTTGTCTCCAAATAACTCTCAATATCACTATTTACAGTTTAGGTCCTATTCCTTTTTCCTTGAGTCCCTACCCACTCCCACCTAGCAGTTGATCCAATTTCCTACTTTTCTGAGAAAAAGGAGGCTATCCATTGTGAGCACCCTGGTCTGTCCTCTTTTATGGGTCCAAATATTTCTCCATCTTTATCTATCCTCTCTTCCCTTACTTTAGTCTCAAGTGATCTTTGCCTCTTCCAAGGCCCTACTTGTGCTTGAGACTCGACCTCCTCATGTCTCCTTCAGGAGTTTGGTCTATTGCACGGTCTCTCATTTCCTGCCTTTTCCTATAATTTCAAGAAAGCAGGGACCCTTTAGGAAGAGAACCAACAGAAAAGAGCCTTAGAATATATGCTGTACGTTGCTGCAGCCAGATGGGCCCATTCAGAGAGAATTGTTGTTGCAGGCAAAGGGAGAATCTGGCACTGCTTGACTGAAGCTTAAACTCCAATCTTAGGGATTAAAAGGGATTAAAGTCCAATAAACTGGCAATGGGAAGCAATGATCTGGTTTTGGGGAATGCCTTAGTACTGACGGCATGCAGTATAGTCTCATTAGTTCTTTCTGCCTGTCATGGATCAGAGTCAGTGAGGCTTGGAGATTGAGTGTGCCTTGTTGGGCTGATTATATTCTCATCATTTAATAAAGATCCGCTCTGATGAGTTGAATTTTCATCATATACCTCTACATCCTAGAGTTTAGCCACTGTGGAATGAATGGTGACTACCCATGCTGGGCTAAGATGCTGGTAAGTCTGGAGCTCCCTATGGCATGAATAAGAAGGGAGACATTGTGGCCATGCTATGTCCAAGACTGAAAAACAACTCTGGAGTTTGAGCATTGGTAGGGGCTAACTTCAACCCACACAAAGCACTGACTGAGGAATGTAGGCAGGGAGCTGAAGCTCCAGATCTAAACAATCTGACAAGTCCTGGCTCCTGGAGAACAGAGAATGTTGAGATAGTATCAAAGAAGAATGCAAGTAATCAATGAACATTTATTAAGTACCTTCTATGTGCTAGGCACTATGCTAAGTTCTTGGGAAACCAGAAGAGGCAAAAGACAGCCCCTGCCAAGGACTTACAATCTAGTAGGAGAGACAATGTCCAACTAATACATACTAAGCAAGTTTTACTAAACATAGGATAAATAGGAAATAATTAACAGGGGAAGACATTAGAATTAAGAAGGGTTGGAGAAGACCTCCAGTAAAAGATAGGATTTTAGTTGGGGTTTTAAACAAGTCAGTGAGGGCAGTAGAATTGAGGAGGGAATTCAATGATTCAAGAGGGGCAAAAGGGGCAGTCAAAGAAAATAACTGGAGCAGGGCAACTAAGTGGCTCAATGGATAGAGAGCCAGGCCTGGAAATGGGAGATCCTGAGTACAAATCTAGACCCAGATACTTCCTAGTTGTATGACCCTGGGCAAGTCACTTAACTCCATTTGTCTAGCCTTTACTTGTTCTGCTTTGGAACTGATACTTAGTATCGATTATGAGACAGAAGGTATGGGTTAAAAAAAAGATATAAAATGCCTTGAGCCAAGAGTTGGAGTGTCTTATTTGTGGAATAGCCAGGAGGCTGAGGTCATTGGATGGAAGAATATGTGTTGAGAAGTATGAAGCATAAGAAGATTGGAAAAGTAGGAAGGCTCTAGGTTATGAAGGACTCTGAGTGGCAAACAAGGCATTTTGTATTTTATATTGGAGGCCACTGGAGTTTTTTGAGCAGGGGTAGTATGACATGATTAGACCTGCACATTAGGAAAATCACTTTAATGGCTGAATAGAGGATGGATTAGAGTAGGGATCTCAACTCCCAGTTTAAGTATTTAATCCAAAAATGTCTGGCAATACTCCAGTGCACAAAGAATGGATTGCAACCTGAGGCAGTGACCCAACTGAGTTACTTTTTCTCACTGATGAACCAAGCACACTAATGTAATCTGCACAGGGTAATTTTGCAAACCTTGCATAAATCCTGCATTACAACAGACTGGTTGGCACTAGACTCATTGGCAAGTCCTCCATTATAGTGGGATGATCAGCAGAGAAAATAGCTGTATTTTCACTCTATGTGGTATATGGACCAGTATGAACAGTTCACCTTGAAGAATCCTGACCTTTTGAAGAGAAGATTCAAGAAATTATCCCCTTAGAGATGGAATGAATGAATGAATGAATGAAAAGCATTTATGATAGGCTTATTATGTTCCAGGCATTGTGATAAATTCTGGGGATAGAAATAAAAAAGCAAGACAGTTCCTGCCCTTGAGGAACTTACATTCTAATAGGGAGAGACAACAAAGCTAGGAGAATGGTAGACAGGGAAGAGAGTTGTGACCTAGAAAATCATATCAAAGGCCATTGGAATATTATAGTAGCCCATTGAAATACCCTTTATAGAGGCAATTTGATTATAGTTCTCAGAGAAAGAGGTAGAAATGGGAAGGTGGGAAATGGCCAGTATGAAAATGAGGGTGTATGGCCTGCAAGTCAGCGAGGAGACCAGTAACTTGCTCCTGGAATGGTCTGTAAAATGCAGTTATCAGAAGGGGCTACCATGGTTGGAGCAGGTCTTGTAATATTCCTGGAAACTCACTGCACCTGGAGCCCATTGATCTAATCAGATGATAATCACTTCTCCCAGTTGCTGCTCTTTCTAGGCACACCTCCCTGTTGGTATTTAAACCCTCACCCTTCTGCACTTGGCATTATTACACTCCAGTGCTGTGTGCTGACTCCAAATTTAATTCCTCTGTCTTAATTAGAGACTTCTTGTTTTTGCTACTTTTGAGTCCTCTTTATTTCATGTTGACATATCTGGTGTCAGAAGTGGGATTTGAAGACTCCTGCCCAGCCAGCCACCTCTTATGCCCAGTCTGGATTCCATTTGGCGGTTCAGCTTCAGTAAATGAGTTTCTTAAATTCCTGAACTCCTCTTGGTTGAATTCCTGGATCTTTGACTAAGGATTTGTTAAGATCCATGGACAATTTAGGGTTTATTCCCATTGGTCCCCCTAAAAAAGGATGGCTTCCAGGTTTGTAAAAATGGTCACTCAAACATGACCCCCTGAAGAGACAGCTGCCTGTTATGTGTTTTGTACTTTTGTCTGTCTTTGTAGAGCATGATTTGTGTTGTGTTAAGTGCATGTTATGTGAGACAGCATGGCCTCTGAAGACAACTAGTAAGGACCAAACTGAGAACAAATGCAAAAGGCTGCATTTTAACTTATTTCATTAAGTATTTCCCAGTTCCATCTAGTCTGGTTCAGGCCACACTCATGAGTGTTGTGGGTATTGAACACTTCTGACTTTGGGCAGGTTCTTTATCCTCCTTAGGTTTTCATTCCCTCCTCTATAACATAAGGAGGGAGCCCAGATGAGCTCTTTAACTTTTCTTCCAGCTTTAACTCTTCTTCCATTTTGATACATGAATCTTTGCCTTTGAATCGTCAAGGCTTAGGACAGTGCCAACATATAGTAAGTATTAAAATGTTTATTGAAGTGAAGCATTATTACCCATCCTTTCAAAGAGGGAGAAATGGAAAACATCATTGCTGAAGACAGAGGAACTCTCATCCCCAGTGTACTTCCTTGGATGGTTAGTCTCTGACAGATGGCCTGGGATAGGAGCTAAGGTCCTGGCGAAGGTCTTGGGGAGTTTGTTGATCTAAGAGGAGTGGTAAACACATGATTGCCATTAGTATTGAGGTCTACCTATGCTGGGTGGTGGTGTATATTTTTGGATAATGAATGGAAGATTCAGTGGAGTTAGGGAGGGCACAGGACACAGTGAAAAGAGGGATCTAAGGATCCGTTTCTTCTGTCCACATGTGGAAGAGCTGAGCTAAATCTACTCTTGGCTCAATGGTGGAAGCTTTGGCCAGAATCCTTAAAATGCTTTCATGGATTGATTTCTGAATTTCTGAACAGTGACTGTAAGTAGTTGTGTCTCCATATGGAGCTAATACATCATTGTTCCTTTGTTATGAAATGAATAGCCAACTACTTAAAATGAAAATAGTGACATTTGCTGCCAGACTAATTGATTAAGGGAAAGAATTATGTAAATGACAAATGATGACAAAATAGGGCAAAAAAGCGAAGGGCCAAATCACCACCAATCCTGAGCATGAAAGAAGCCAGGACCAAAAATTTCCCTTGCCCTTTATGTCAAAATGTTGAAAGGGAGTAATGACTATCAGACCAGACATAGGAGGATCTCATAAACCAAAGGTCTGGTGATTTGCAGCATAGGCTGTCCTTGAAGGTCTTGGCCTCCATCACTGCCTGAGAAGAGGATGGAGGTAAAGATGGGCAACTTGGTGGTGGGCTCAGAACTTGTTTTGATTTCCAGTGCCTAGATCCCAGAATTCCAGAGCCCTCCTTATCTAGTCTGTACCTGACCAAGAATCCTAGTATCTAGCACAGTGCTAGATTAGAGCATTCAAAGCTGGAAGAGACCTGAGAGAGTCTACATTGTTTGTTTTATAGGAGAGGAAATTAGGACTCAGGAAGGAAGGGAATTGCTCAAGGCTAGAATGCTGTGTCTGATGTCAAGAAGACCTGGGACTGATCCAAGTTCAGATACTTATTGTCTATGTGACCCAAGTCACTTCACCTCTGTCTGCTTCATTTTTCTCATCTGTAAAATGGGAATTACAATAGCACTTACCTCCTAGGACTACTGTGTTTACATTTGTAAATTTTTTGTAGATATTTGTAAAGCACTTTGCAAATTTGAAAGCACTACATATATGTTAACTATTGTGAAGATGTGAAGATGCAATGGGTAGAATGTTCCACTTGGAATAAAGAAGACTTGAATTCAAATCCTGCCTCAGATTATTACAGTCATATGACCCCAGCCAACTCATTTAACCTGTTTTAGCTTTAGTTTCATTATCTGTAAAATGGAGATAATGATGGAATCTACCTCACAAGCATCTTGTGAGGACCAGAAAAATCAATTTGTACACCTCAAAGCACTATATAAATGCTAGCTTTTAATAGAAGGATCAGGATTCAAGCCCATTTTTCCTCTCTCCAAACTCAAGCCCCTTTCCAATATTGTTGCTTTTATTCAGTCATTTTTCAGTTGTGTCTCTTTGTGGCCTCACTTGGGGTTTTCTTGTCAAAGATACTGGAATGGTTTTTGCCATTTCCTTTTCCATCTTATTTTACAAATGAGAAAACAGAGGCAAACAGGTTTAAATGACTTGCCCAAGATCACAAAACTCAGGAAGAAGAGTCTTCCAGATTTCATCCCAGTGTTCTACTCACTATATCACCTAGTTGTTGCTCTACTTTCCATTGTAGAGACTCTTCAATTTTCCCAAGAGATATGGAAGCACCAACTTAGACAGTCTCAGAGGTGGAAGGGGGCTCAGAAACCAACCAGGCAAATCTATTCCTAACACAACATATCTCTGTTGGGGAGGTCATCTAGAGTCTGCTGAGAGATCTTCAGTGTCAGAGAGCTAACCACCCCTCAATGCTTCCTGTTCCCCTTTGAGCCAGCTATAATTGTTGAGCAGTTCTCCCTCTGATATCTACCTTTCTCCAAATTCTACCCACTGTTTTGGGATCTACCCTCTATATAAGATGTGTGTATGTGTGTGTATTTGTATACATCTATATTATACATATTACTATGTGTAATATATATGCATATATGAAGTAAGTAAACAATAGCAATGAAAAAAAAAACAAAGAGAAGCCAGGAAGTCAGAGGATATATGCTGCCAGCAATGAATGCAGAATTCAGCTCTTTATGCTTTAGCTCCTTTAAGAGGAGGAGGCTGAAGCCTAAATTCAGGAAAAGTGGGGTTAGTCAATGGGAGTTGGTCCTATTCTTGCTGCTGTAAGTAAATGGAGCATTTTTACCAATTATCTCTTGCATTGTCTCAAAAGCTTTTCTTCTGAGGTCTCACTTCAGCACAACAAAAGAAGCAATCAGATACAGGCTAGGAGCTAAGATGGCAGAGCTCTGAACTCACTCAAACTCTAAGCACACACACACAAAAGAAAATAAATTGTCTCCAAACAAAGGAAAGAAGGAGGGATATGTCCCCCTGGGTAAAAAAAGGAGAGTAACCCTGTGAGTACAGCATCTAGGAGAGCTGGCAGAGTATGGAACAGCAGAAAACACCATCATGTGGCCCAAAGCAATGAACTGGCAGAGCAAGGGACCAGCCCATCCCTTGAGAAAATAGGGTAGCTGGCAGCATTGCAAATGATATCCAGATGGACAAAACAGTCACAAGCCTCCCAACAAGAAGCCAATCAGGCCACTCCCTCAAAGTGCACATTGTGGGACCCAAAAGCACCAGAGAAGTCTACACTGAAAGCTTGGACCAGTGGTCCCTCTCCCCCAGAAGCAGAGCTGAATCTCAACAGATAGATAGGCATTGAAACAACAACAAAAATAAAACCTAGAAAAATGAGCAAAAAGCAAAGGAAAAAACCTGACTTAAGAAAGTTACTTTAGTGATGGGAAGAGGGGTAGGGAATCAAAATACAAACTCAAAAAGAAAAATAATGTCAAAATGGAAACATTTGTGAAGCCTCAAAAGAAAGTGTTAATGGGAGTCATGTCTCAAAATAACCCTTGAAAGAATTTGAAAAGAAATTAAAAAATCAAATAATAAGAGAATTGAGGAAAAGATTCAATAGCTTTTAAAAGATTCACTGAAGAAAATGACTTCCTAAAGACTAGAATGGGCCAAATGGAAATAAAGGTGGAAAAACCCAACAACTCTTTAAAGAGTACAAAACTCAAGGAAGAAAATAATTTCCTAAAAATTGGAATTGGGCAATGACCATATGGTCCTTGATTACATCTTTTACATCGCTTCTCTTGGACAAATTTTCCTTGCTCATGTTTAGTTTAAATTTTAAGTTCCTTGCAGACAGGGAGTGTTTCTTGTCTTTTTTTTGTATTCCCATTGCTTAGCACAGTGCCTAGCATGTAGAAGGCAAATAGTAAATGTTTATTACTAACTGATAATGTCTTGCAGCCTGCTCAATTCCACTTTGTAGCACTTCACTCTTGTTATCAGAGGTGTCAAACTAAGGAGCTCCACAAATCCTGAATGCTGCTTGAATGAGTATGTGACTGGGAAATGTTTGACAAAATAAATTTAAAATACAATATA
This sequence comes from Gracilinanus agilis, assembly GCF_016433145.1. Lineage (NCBI taxonomy): Eukaryota > Metazoa > Chordata > Mammalia > Didelphimorphia > Didelphidae > Gracilinanus > Gracilinanus agilis. The sequence goes on along the minus strand of NC_058135.1, from coordinate 15,042,914 downwards.
ATTTTTTAAAAGGGGGCAATCTCTTGTCTGTCAGGACTTAAGAACTAGGAAGCAGAAAGCCAATACTCATCAGGTCCCAAGTCAAATCAAGATGAAGAGTGACCTCAAAACCCTCATTCTCAACTTGACTGAGCTCAGCTCCTGCTGGTACCCTTTCCCCCCTAAAAAGCAGTCCCCAGAGTTTTGGCTCCAAAATGTCATTCTCTGATGGATTGTGCAGTAGATTCCTGATCAGTCATGGCAATGGAGACCATTCTTGACAAAAGCTCTAGGTCCTTCCCTAAATCTTCTCTCTAGAGTAGTGGTCCCCAAACTTTTTTGGCCTACTGCCCCCTTTCCAGAAAAAATATTACTTAGCCCCCTGGAAATTAATTTTTTTATTTTAAAAGCAATTAATAGAAAAAATAAATGCACCTGTGGCCATCACCACCTCTCTGGGTCACTGCAGCACCCACCAGGGGGCAGTGGCACTCACTTTGGGAATCACTGAGCTAGAGTAAACATCCTTGATTCCTTCAGCCTATTCCTACCTGGAAGCTAGAGGCAGTCTGACCTTGTGACCAATAGTGCTTCTGTTTAGCTAACATTATTAAGCTAGATAAGAGATCAAGAGCATAAGTCCCTGTTCTCTGAACTAGAGATGCAAAACGGGAAAACATCCTAGTCCCTGACCTCAGGGAGTTTGTAATCCAATAGTTTTCTCTGGATTCTGCCTCAGTTATGGAAATAGGTTTTGAATAAGATATGTATAATATGTATATATTATATATGTATATATATGTATAACATGTATAAACCAGTGGTAGTGCTCTTGGATGGGGGGGGGGATAAAGAGGGGAGGGGAAAAACATGAATCATGTAACTATGGGAAAATATTCTGAAAAAATAAATAAAATAATAAAATAAAATAATGTGAAAATGGATTCTGCCTCAGGAGGTAGTGTTGTCTTCAGAGCAGAAGGGGACTTGGGTAAAATCTCCCCTCCAGTTTCTCCAATTCATTCTTCAGAGTACCCCAGTAAATCTTTCAAAAGAAGGTCTCTGTAAGTTCAAGGCTTCTCTAAATATCTCTCAAGAACTGATGATGTCTCCTCTATTATTTAACATTGTACTAGAAACACTAGCAGTAGCAAATAGAGAAGAAAAAGAAATTGAAGGTATCAAAATAGGCAATGTGGAGACTAAGCTATCACTCTTTGCAGATGATATGATGGTATACTTAAAAAATTCTAGAGAATCAACTAAGAAACTGGTAGAAATAATCAACAACTTTAGCAAAGTGGCAGGATACAAAATAAATGCACATAAATCATCAGCATTTCTGTATATTTCCAATATATCACAGCAGCAAGAGGTAGAAAGAGAAACACCATTTAAAATCACCCTAGACAATATAAAATACTTAGGAATCTATCTACCAAAACAAACACAGGAATTATACGAAAACAACTACAAAACACTTTCCAAACAATTAAAACTAGACCTAAACAATTGGAAAAATATTGATTGCTCATGGGTAGGTCGAGCTAACATAATAAAAATGACCATGCTACCCAAATTAATTTACCTATTTAGCGCCATACCTATCAAGCTACCAAAAAACTTCTTTACTGAATTAGAAAAAACTATAACAAATTTCATTTGGAATAACAAAAGATCAAGAATATCAAGGGAAATAATGAAAAAAAATGTGAAGGAAGAGGGCCTAGCAGTACCAGATATTAAACTATACTATAAAGCAGCAGTCATCAAAACAATATGGTACTGGCTAAGAGATAGAGAGGAGGATCAATGGAATAGACTTGGGATAAATGACATCAGCAAGACAGTGTATGATAAACCCAAAGAGCCCAACTTTTGGGACAAAAATCCACTATTTGACAAAAACTGCTGGGAAATTTGGAAAACAATATGGGAAAGATTAGGTTTAGATCAACATCTCACACCCTACACCAAGATAAATTCAGAATGGGTGAATGACTTGAATATAAAGAGGGAAACTACAAATAAGTTAAGTGAACATAGAATAGTTTACTTATCAGATCTATGAGAAAGGGAAAATTTTAAAACCAAGCAAGAGCTAGAGAAAATTACAAAATGTAAAATAAATTATTTTGATTATATCAAACTAAAAAGCTTTTGTACAAACAAAAACAATGTAGCCAAAATCAGAAGGGAAATAACAAATTGGGAAAAAAACAAAAAACTCTGACAGGGGTCTAATTACTCAAATATACAAGGAGTTAAATCAATTGTATAAAAAATCAAGCCATTCCCCAATTGATAATGGGCAAGAGACATGAATAGGCAATTTTCAGATAAAGAAATCAAAAGTATAAATAAGCACATGAGAAAGTGTTCTAAATCTCTAATAATTAGAGAAATGCAAATCAAAACAACTCTGAGGTATCACCTCACACCTAGCAGATTGGCTAAAATGAAAGAAGGGGAGAGTAATGAATGCTGGAGGGAATGTTGCAAAATGGGGACATTAATGCATTGCTGGTGGAGTTGTGAACTGATCCAACCATTCTGGCTGGCAATTTGGAACTATGCTCAAAGGGCTATAAAAGAATGCCTGCCCTTTGATCCAGCCATACCATTGTTGGGTTTGTACCCCAAAGAGATCATAGATAAACAGACTTGTACAAAAATATTTATAGCTGCGCTTTTTGTGGTGGCAAAAAACTGGAAAATGAGGGTCTGCCCTTCAATTGGGGAATGGCTGAACAAATTGTGGTATATGCTGGTAATGGAATACTATTGCGCTCAAAGGAATAATAAGCTGGAGGAATTCCATGTGAACTGGAAAGACCTCCAGGAATTGATGTAGAGCGAAAGGAGCAGAACCAGAAGAACATTGTACACAGACTGATACACTGTGGTAAAATAGAATGTAATGGACTTCTATACTGGCAGCAATGCAATGACCCAGGACAATTCTGAGGGATTTATGGAAAAGATGCTACCCACATTCAGAGGAAGAACTACAGGAGTGGAAACAGAAGAAAAACAACACATGGGTTGAGGCGGACATGATTGGGGGTGTAGACTCGAAACTACCACACCAATTCAACTATCAACAATTTAGAAATAGGTCTTGATCAATGACACATGTTAAAACCAGTGGAAATGCACATCGGCCATGGGGTGGGGGGAGTCAGGAGGTGAAGGGGAAAGTAGGAGCATGAGTCATGTAACCATGTTAACTTTTCTAAAAAATAAATATTAATAAATGTTTTAAAAAAAGAACTGATGATGTATGAGTGTAAATAGAAGTATTATTTCCTTTTTTTGCAATATCACTAATATGGATGTGTTTTGCATGATTTCCCATGTATAATTTATATTGCTGGCCTCAATAGGTGAGGAAGAGAAAGAATGTGGAGCTCAAAAAAAATTTTAATGAATGTCGAAAAAAATAAATAAATACTCACATGGTGGGTTGAAGGCTGTGGCATTTAGGGAAGAAAACTCTTGATTCTCACTGCAGGAGTAGAGTTTTAGCTACTCAGTATCTCTTTTTTCTTCTAAAGCCATTTTCCTCCTCTGAACTAAAAGATACATATTAAGAATGAAATGATAGAATCCTAATCTGTCAGAGCTTCAAGGATACTTAGGGGTCATCCAGCCCAAAGCACTTATTTTACTGGTGAGGAAACCAAGTCTCAGAGGTTCAATGGGAGTTGGTCAGTTTTCACCAAGTGATACAACACTAAGGCAGGCATCCATTGATCTTCCAATATCATAACATCCATCCCCTGAGAATCAAACCTTGCTGTTCTCTTGAATCCGTCTCGGGTCTTGCTATTCATTACAAAACCCCAGCATGCCACAAAATTCTAGCTTATAAAAGAGTTTCCTTCTTGGTAAGTCTCTCTGACAACATTTTTAATGAAGCACCTTGGGCTCCCCAAAATGGCAAACCCCGATGGCTGGCTATTCTTCAGTGGTATTAAGGGGTGTCCTTAGCTCATGAATTCCCATTCCCACTGTATATTTCCTGGCCAAGTCAGAAATGAAATGTGTCATCATTGCAAAGTAAAGGATATTTTCCTAAAACAGAATACAAAGAAAGTAACAGAGGGTTAAATCAAGGAACACACACACACAGACACACACAGACACACACAGACACACAGACACACACACACACACACACACACACACACACACACACACACACTATAACTGTCCAAGCCCCAAGAACTGAAGAACTGAACTCGTCTCTGCTGCTGGAGATGCTTTTCAACCTGGCACTTAAAGATTTGAAATGGGAAGAAGTCGTTAGGGACTTACCTACTGAGACAAATTCAATGCCTGGAGAGCTTTTATTTCTGTTCTTTGAGCTCTGAAACCTCAACAGCTTCCTACAGCATACTCTTCTGCTGAGAGTATGAACACAGTTCAGAGCTATATATCACTGAGTGGAAATTACTCCTGTCATTGGCACCAGCTTGAGCAGCACGACCTCCCTTTCTCTTCTCTGCCTCTAATATTTTCTTTCTCTTTGTTGCTTAGTTGTTTCAATCGTGTCTGACTCTGTGAACCCATTTTGGATTTTCTTGGCAAAGATACTGGAGTAGCTTGCCATTTCCTTTTCCAGCTCATTTTACAGATGAGCAAACTGAGGCAAGCAGAGTTAAATGACTTGTCCAGGATCACATAGTAAGTGTTTGAGGCCCGATTTGACTCTGGTCTTTCTGACTCTAAACCTGGCATTCTATCCACTGTATCACCTAGTTGCCCTGATTTTTTCCTCTAGAGCACGACTATGATATATATGGTTATCTAGACTTTTTGAAAACTCCCAGCTTCAACATTCTAGACACAGAACTAGGTGCAGGCTGTGATTCAAACTCTGACTTCCTGCTCTATGACCAGTGTTTTCCTCCCTGTGTTAGGTTTCTCCAATTACAGAACAGTGCAGGAAAGAGTTAAAATGTGAGAGAAAGTTCTGAAGTCCTCCATAAGGAAAGAAGGAGTCTATATTTCTTCATGTCTCAGAGTGGAAAGAGCCTGGGTATGTGTGAGTGAGATCTCCAAGGCCTCATCCAATTGTAAATCTGTAATATTTGAATGGCTTGTGGGCTCTTCCAACACAAAGTCTTATGATGAAGGCATCAGCATTAGGTTAGTGTTATTAAGATGTCAGCTGGAAGGGAGATGCAGCCTCTTCTTTCTTCCCCTGTTCTAGTGATCCTGGTGCCTTAGGCCCCACCTCATCCTTGATTAGGAACATGAGCAAAGCCAAAAACAAACTCCAGAGACACAAAACCAACAAATGACCCAGAAAGGCCTCACATCATTTGAGGTCTTCATGGCAGACCCTCATGGACCTGTCACATAAAGGAGGCAGCAGCTATATAATTAGTCAACCCTCAGAGAAGCCTACCTATACTTAGTTGTAAGAAAAGGGGGAAAAGGCTCCTGTGATTTCCTTTAAAAAAAAAACTATTTCTCCTTGAAAGCCAGGTTCTAAAATATCCCAAGATTTAGCCCATGCCATTCAGCCTCCTGATTGCCCTAGGGGAAAGAGTTACCACACTGGGAGTTCTGGGCTGGAAGGCAGTCACGGCTGAACCTTCCTGTCCCCTCCATGTCTCTGCTTCTTCATTCCAGGTAGCAGCCTTGGCCCCTGCTAGGGTTCATTGCACAAAGGGCTGCTTCAGGTCCAAGGCAGGGGTGCTTCTGGTGGTCAGGCCAAGAGAACAAGTCCCCCTCACAGAGCGGCTGCCCAGGCCATTTGGCTCAGGCACAGAGGCTCTCTGAGAAAGAGCCCAGTGGTCTGTGGGGGGCAATCCCAGCCAAACAACGAGGCCATTCAGTCAAGCTCTGTGCTCCTCTGGCAAAGGAAGGGAATGATGGTGCTGGCCTCCCTCCATCCTGTGCACTCAGGCTCGGCAGAGTCGGCTGATGGTCAAGGCCCCCAGGATTAGCAGGGCAGCAGCAGACCCTTGGGCCTCCCTCTTGCTTCTTGGCCACTTGCATTAAGAAGCCTTTCTGACTCCTCCCTGAGCTCCTGCCCAATCACCCACCAGGTGGTAAGAAGGTGGGATGGAGGCTGACACCTGCCCATCCCCAAGAGCCCAGGCCCAGGGTTCCTTTCAAGATGGTGCAAAGAGGACAGCCACACTCAGGGGCCCAGGGTAGATGGGCCCCTCCCTGATTCTTGACAGGAAAGTCCTTAGCTTCCTCCTCCAGATCCTGGGATGATGATGCTTCTATCCAGTCCTACTCAGACATAGGAATGAAAACCACAGGATTCCTAAAGGAGCCATTTTCCATAAGTAAGGAGGGTAAAGAGCACTGGCACAGAGCAGTATTTGGAGAGCACTGACCCTATATAGTTACCTTTGGGTGCCTAGGACTGTCACAGCTCATGGGATACTACAGCCAGAGGCAGCTAGTGAGGTACAACAGAGACATGAGTTCTAATCCTACTTCAGATGTTTCTTGGCTATGTGACCCTAAGCAAGTCACTTACTGTCTGTTTGCCTCAGTTTCCTGATTTGTAAAATGGAGATAATAACAACCCCTACTTCCCAGGCTGGTAGTGGTGGTTGTTTATCTTTCATTTTTCAAAGAGGACCAATGGCATCACTGGGATGCCAGAATAAGGCTTGACTTATGCATGAATTGGGTTCCAGTGAGGCAGAGTTGCTTTTAAGAGTCAGTGAAGTTCAGAGACAGGGCAAAAGTCAAGATGATTGGGGATGGCCTGGGATGCAGTGGATGGCCTTGGCATCTTCAGTGTCTGACTAAGCTCTAAGCATTCATTCCCTGCTGCCTGCTTCATCTACCTTCATTGTGCTTAGAATAAATTGTCATCTGCCCAATGTACTTGACATGTGGTCATCAAGAGACTCTGCTTAAGGACCTCCAAGGAAAGAGAAGCCATAATCTCTTGAGGCATCCTATTCCACTTTGGGACAGCTTCCTTCATGAAAAAGTTTTTCCTGGCATCAAGTCTCAATTTTCCTCTTTGCAAATCTTCTCAGATCCATCCCTGCCATGCACCCTGCCCTCCATTGCCTTCTGGTTTCAGCCTTTGAAGTCAAATGGAGATAGTCTAATCCAGTGATTCCCAAAGTGGGCGCTACCACCCCCTGGTGGGTGCTGCAGCGATCCAGGAGAGCGGTGATGGCCACAGGTGCATTTATCTTTCCTATTCATTGCTATTAAAATTTAAGAAAAATTAATTTCCAGGGGGCTGAGTAATATTTTTTCTGGAAAGGGGGCAGTGGGTCAAAAAAGTTTGGGAACCACTGATCTAATTCTTCCTCCATATACCAGCTTCACCCCACCCTGGTGCCCCCAGAGTCTTCTATTCTCCAGATCAAAAATTCCCAATTCCTTCAAACAGTCCTCATATGACACAGATTCAATGCCCTTCACCATCATGGTTGTCCTCTTATCAATGCCCTTCTTAAAGTGATGCTCAGAACTGAACACAATACTCCAGGTGAGGGCAGAATCCAGGGAGATGATCTTGTGTTTCTAGAAGCTCTGCTATCCCTCTTAGCCAATCTAGGCTTTGGGGCTGAGCCAGGCCTCAGCACAGCTGATTTATATTACGTTCAAGCCGTCCTCTAAAGCTCCCAGACATATTTCACAACAGGACTAGTGTTCCATGCCTCCCCTTCTTACATTTGTGATGTTGCTCTTTTGTGCCCAAGTGCAAGACTTTAAATTTGTCCCAATTGAATTCCATCTAATTGTTAGATTCAGCTCAGTGCTGCAGCTCATCAAGGCCTACTTGTTCCCAGCCCTGTCATCCACCATGTTGTTATCCTTCCCAGCTTTGATTCAGCTGCAGACTGGAAGCTATACCAGCTCTACCTTTATTGAGTCACTGATAGAAACAGGAAATAGTTGGGGCCCCTACAGATCCCTGGAGCACTTCACTGGAGACCTCAAGTCATGTTGACACTGAACTCTTCAAGTCAGCTCTGAAGTTTTTGATTATACTGTTTCCTAATTCTTATCTCCATATTCTCCAGAGAAATAGTATGAAATAGTGTAGTAAAATCATTGCTACAATGCATTCGTCATAAACCAGGAAAACTATCTTCAGTCTTTCCCCATCTTCTCCCAGTTTAATAATCCTGTCAAACCAGAAGTGGAAAATAAGAAATGCTGGAGGGGACGTGAAAAAATCTAATGTGCTGTGGGTAGAGCTGTAAACTGATCCAACCATTCTGGAAAAGAATCCAGAACTATGCTGGAAGGCCTATAAAAGTGTACATGCCCTTTGACGATCTCTATCATGCAATACATATTTCCATGTTCATCATGTGATGAAAGAAGACACATATAACACATGTGTAAAAAAAACTCATGAAGGAAGCAAAGTGGAAAACGGTGTGCTTTGATTTTCATTTAGACTCCATCAGTTTCGTCTATGGTGGGAGATAGCATTTTTCATCATGAGTTCCTTGAAATTGTCTTGGATCTTTGCATTGCTTAAAAACAGTTAAGTCATTCACAATTGATTATTGCATATTACTGCTGTTGGTATGTACAGTCTTCTCCTGGTTCTCTCACTTCACTTTGCATCAGTTCATTTAAGTCTTTCCAGGTTTCTCTAGGATTGTCCTGTTCATTTCTTTTGACATAATAATATTCCATTATAATCAAATACCACAACTTGTTTAGCCATTCTCCAGTTTTGAAGAACATTCTCTCAGGTTCCTTTTCTTTGCCAGTACAAAAAGAGCTACAAGAAATATTTTTGCACAAATAGACCCTTTGCCCCTTTCTTTAATCTCTTTGGGATACAAACCTAGTAGTGGTAGAGCTGGATCAAAGGACTGAAGCCAATTTTTAAAAATGTATCTGCTCTGCGATCAGTTTTGTGTCTATATATATTGCCTATTCAATATTGATATATTTTTGCTGTTATTCTTTCCTTGAATCATGAAACATTTTTTCTTAATGTATTCTAACTTGAAATTATATTTACCTAAAATCATGACTATGATTCCTGATTTTCTGGAATTAGCTAACACATAAGTCAGTAAATCATGACAATAATTACTGATTTTCTACAGACATCTGCTATACAATAAATTTTTTCTAAATAATAATTTTAAACCTATAAATATCATTCTGTGTAGGGTATGTTACTAGTAGGTAACTTACTTTTGGGTCTCAGTATCCAATTGGGTAACCTAATTTCTCTTTTTGGTAATTTTAATCCATCAATTAAATATATATCTCACACTCTCTCTTCACATGTGAACTTTTCTATTCTGAATATTTTAAATTCTTTCTTTCCTCTCATTTTGTTTTTTCCCTTTTGAGCTGGTATGTCTCCATGATACTGGAGACAACTGGGAAGGGGGAAAGAGATCATTTGAGTTTTTAGTTAAACATTTCCATTTTTGCTATTTTCTGAGCATTTTCTCTTTTTCTTTCCTTTTTAGGTGTTTCAGTTGAAATTTTTTTGTCATTTACTAGAATGTTTCTGTATCAGATGTATCATATTTCTGATAATTATTTAAATATATTTAAAAAATTTTTGTTTTCCTAAGAAAATTCCTTCTTTCATGATTAACCAATTGTATTTCATAGGATCTCACAGTGAATTATGAGATTTTGTTGCACTGGTTATTAATCTATTAAACTATGCACTTTTGATTAGTCACTGCTCATTTATCAGTGGTATTGACTTTAGGAGATGTCACTTACCTATGCATGTGTTAATTGTTGGCATATGTTGTCCAGTTATTATTATCTGTAATTGTAGTGGTAATAGGGGCAATCAACTGAGACTCTCCTCTCTCCCCTATCAAGTGCTCTGGCTATATTACAGCCCATGGAGCATGTGTGGAGTTGAGCTGATCTTCCCAGAAACTTCTGGGGACACGTGGTTGCTGGGCACTGAAGGCCTTTGATGTGCCAGAGCAACCCCCTTATCTGCCATTAAACAGGATGAGATGCCAGCTTGTTAGACATTAAAAAGAAAGATAATTTCTCTCTTCTTTCTCTTCTTCCTGCTGTGGACTTCCTGTAGAGTCTTTAGCATCTCTGACACTGTACCCATATAGAAGTTAATGTGTGGCTTATAGGTAGATTTGAGAGTCGTCAGTATAGACGGAGGCAGTCGTTGAATCTATGGAAGCTGATGAGATCACCAAGACAAGTAGAGTGGAGGGAAAGAGAAGAGGACCCAGGACAAAGCTCCAAGGGGCACCATCATTAAAGTGGGTGATCCTAAGGAGGGTCCAGCAAAGGAGGCAGAGAAGGAGCAATCAGAGAGGGAGGGAAGAGGAGGTCAAGAAAGAACAGTGTCCTGAAAACCTTGAGAGAAGAGAGCATCCAGGAGGAGAGCATGATGATCATCAGATTGCAGAATGAGCATTGAGAAATCCGAGTGGGAATGCAGTCCGACTCCTCCATCACTTATCTGATGCTTTCTCATTCCTCCTCTTCAATATCTTAATAGATGTAAATAGAGAACGACATTTGTTTGCATTCCTAGATACAAATCCATTCCTCTCCTGTGCCTCCCAGCAGTAGCCCCTTGTCTTCTCCTGTGGCAATAAGAGGCAAAGAAAAGAAAAACCTTTCAACAGGACTTAAAACAAAACATTATTTTTCAAAAGAACTTGTGATCTTGTTGCACTCTTGGAGGATCAAATCCCCTCTACCAATGCTGTTTGACACCTTCTCTGAAGTACAGTTTTACAGAGATTCTTGGGACGCTAAGAAGTAAGCGACTTGCTCAAGATCACACAGCCAGACTGTGTCAGAGGCAGTACTGGAACCCAGGTCTTGACTCTAACCACCGAGCTGTGTTGCCACTCTTCCTTAGTCTAATTGTTAGAGAAACTCCCCTGGGTTAAAGGTAGAGAATGGCGTATCCCTGAAAGAGAAGACGCAGCTCTTTCTCAGCATCCATCCAATCAGGGTCCCTACAAGGAATACTGTACTTTCTTTCCCTGTTTGAAGGAGGGGGAATTAAGGCCCTGAGCATTGCAGCATGGCCAGGCTGTGGCCAGAAAAAGGCTCAAATGACCTGCGATGGAGTGACCCTCTTCAGGCTGCTCCCTGTTGGCTTAGAAGGGGACAGAAGATGGGTTTATTTGTCTGTTGGGTAACACACATCTGCTAGACTCTCTTTTAAACATTAACCATCTCGTGTAATATGTGTACTAGGGGTCAAGGCCAATGGGAGCCCAGGGACCATCCGGATGAGAGAAGGGGGGAGGATAGGACACTTGCCAGGCACAGTTGTGGCTTCCATGTGTCACTTGTTGCTAAGAGAGATGAAAACCTCCCAGAGTGCTTTGTCTGCACTCCTATTGTAAGCATCTACTTTCTAAAAACAGCTGAAGATATATTTTAATTTAGTTAGTTTAGCTAATTCCTAGACTTTAATCCTAATTCCTCTTTTCTTTCACCCCTCAACCATTCCTGTTTATCTTTCATTAAATCAGTTGCTGTGAACAAAGACCTGATTACTTACCTGCTTACCTGCAAAAACCATTTACACTATTAAGCATTTAATTATTACTATTTTATGGTGATGTAGCACCATTTTCCAGACTTATTCTTACAAGCCACAGTTTCTGTCAAGTCAGAGCTTGACTGGCTACAGTATTCCTCTTAGAGTAATCAAGGTATCCCTGAGGCACAATAGGAACACACCGTTTTTATTTATTTAATTTTTTTGCATTTATTACTTATTTTTAATGTACATTGAAAATTTGAGTTCTGAATTCTCTTCTTCCCTCCTACCCCTCTCCCACCCATTGAGAAGGCAAACAATGTGAAATCAATGATGCATGTGAAATCACCCAAAGCAGGGCGGAGCCATGATGGCAGAGTAGAGGCAGCTGCCCAACTTTGCCAACATTCCCCTCCAAACAACTTTAAAATAAGGCCTCAAATCAAATTCTGGAGCAACAGAGCCAACAAAGGTGAGGATGAGATATTTTCCAACCAAAGAGACCTTAGAAAGTTGGCAGGAGGGGTCTGTGACAGTGGGGTAGGAGCTCGCCCAGAAAGTGGCACCAACGCCAGCACCGGGCGCAGCTTCAGGGGCTCTCAGCCCAGAGAGGGTAAGGGGCTTCCAACAACTGACCAGAAAGATTACAGGAGACCGTTGGCCGGCACTGGGTATAACTAGCACTGATTGGCAAACCTATTATCCATATACAATTCTGGGTCACCGTCCCAGGGTAGAAAGAGTACTAGTGGTCAGTCACAATGGAGCAGGGCCCTGGATAGAATTCCAAGGGAGAGAGTGGCACTAGCCTTTGTGACCACAGGAGATCAGGGGATCTGGTCACAGTTTCAGAGCCAAGAGGAGAGCTGGTGCTCCTTCTTTCCTTTCCCTTTCTCTTTTTCCACTTTTTTTGTTACCATTTATTTTAATTATATATAATATATATAACATAATATTATAATACACATGATTTGTTATAAATATGTAATAAATTCTAATGAATGTGCTTATCCAAAAGAAATAAATTCTCATATTAGCTATGTCAAAAAATCTGTTTCATTCTCCTTTTTTGCTTTTTCCTCTAAACCCTCTTCCCTCTTCAAGAAGGTAGGCAGTATGACATAGTTTGTACATGTTTTATGATATTATCCATATTTCCCTGTTCATCATGCTGTGAAAGAAGATATATATTTTTTACACTAGAGACCAATTCATGGAGGAAGTAAAGGGAAGAATGGTATGTTTCAATCTGTATCTGAACTCCCTCTATTCCTTCTATGGCAATGGAGATCTTTTTTTGTCATGAGTCCCTTGGAGTTGTCCTGAACCCTTGCCCTGTTGATAATAGTTAAGTTATTCACAGTTGATCATCATATATTATTGCTGTTACTGTGTACAATATTCCCCTGGTTCTGCTCCCTTCACTCTGTATTGCTATATATAAATCTTTCCATGATTTTTTGTGATCATCTTGTTTGCCATTTCTTATGACACAATCGTATTCCATTACAAGCATGTACCACAACTTGTCTAGCCATTCCCCAACTGTTGGACATTTCTTCAGTTTCCAGTTCTTTGCCACCACAAAAAGAAGATCTATAAATATTTTAGAAAATATAGTTTCTTTTCCTTCTTCCTGGATCACCTTAGGAAATAAACCAAGAGTGTTATTACTAGGTCAAAAGGCATACACAGTTTTAAAACTCTTTGAGTATAATTCCAGATTGATCCCCCAAAAGGGTTGGATCAGTTTCACCAACAATGTATTGATGCCCAGTTTTTCCACATCCCACAAAGTGCCACAGCCAGCATTCCAGAAAATGTCATTTTGCCCTTTTATCATTTTAGCTAATGTGATAGATGTGAGATGATATCTCAGAGTTGATTTCATTTTCATTTCTCTAAGTAATAATGATTTAGAACATTTTTTCATGTAGCTACATATAGCTTTGATGTCTTCATTCAAAAACTTTTACATATCTTTTGACCATTTATCAACTAAAGATTGGCTCATATTCTTATATATTTGACAAAGTTCTTTATATTTTAGATATGAGACCTCTATTTGAGAAACTGTCTATAAATTTTTTTTCCAGTTCATTGTTTTCCTTCTATCTCGGCTACATTAGTTTCATTTGTACAAAAACTTTTCAATTCAAGTTTTATGTTCTGCTGTCCAGATAATTTAAAAAATATATCTGTTACTCTAGAGTAACTTTAAGAAGGTCCTTAGCTCTGTGGAGAAAACATCAAAGTGAACCAGTTTGGTTCTACACCAGTGATGACAAACCTATGACACGTGTGTCAGCATTGACACATGTAGCCATTTTCGATGACACACAGCTGCATGCAGCCATATACAGAGAAGTATGGGGCCTCATGCCAAGGATAAAACATTTGCTGTAGTGTAGTGTAGACACTCTGTGCACTATAGATGACAATTCTACCTATATTAGTTTAACTATTTTGGTTTATTAAATACAGTTATATATTATAATTATACATTTTTGTTATTTAAACTATAAATATTGCAAAATTATGGTTTTTTTCTTGAAGTGACACATCACCCGAGTTATGCTCAGCTTTTTGGCGAATTTTGACAAATCAAGCTCAAAAGGTTGCCCATCACTGTTCTACATTATCCTTTACCTTTGAATTCCTTCTTTCTTTGTCTTGTTGCAGCCACTCAAATTTTGTGGAAACTCAGCCCTGGCTGATGCTCAACAATGACTTCCTTTGCTCCTATTTGTACTGCTAAATTTATGTCAACAATATCTGCTATAAATTTATATTATCAACTCTTAGGACAAATCACCCTACAGCAGGAATCTTTCTACTTTTACTCCTTCCTAAATGAGTCCTGATCCCACACTCCACAGTAAATATTCTAAATCTTTTCTTCTTTCTTCAAGCCTCTCACAGCATCTCCTCCTCTATCCTCTCAGCTAAGGTCCACGCCTCATATCTGACTGAAAAAATGAATTCGTCCCTGGGCGCTCCCCTTTCTCACCTCCTCTTTATCTGATAACCTCTAGAAAAGTCATATCTTACGGCAAAAAGTTGGAAAATGAGGGAATATCCATAGATTGTGGAATGGCTCAATAAATTGTGGTATCTGTTGCTGATGGAATACTATTATGCTAGAAGGAATAATAAACTGGAGGAATTCCACGTGAACTGGAAAGACCTCCAGGAATTGATGCAGAGTGAAAGGAGCAGAGCCAGAAGAACACTGTGGTAAAATAGAGTATAATGGACTTCTCTACTAGCAGCAATGTAATGACCCAGGACAACTCTGAGGGACTTATGAGAAAGAAAACTATCCACATCCAGAGGAAGAACTGTGGGAGCAGAAATGCTTTAGAAAAAAATATGATCAATCATGTAATGTGATGGGGATGTGATTAGGGTTTTGGTGTTAAAAGATCACTCTACTGCAAGTATGAATAACATGGAAACAAGTTTTAAACAATGATACATGTATAACCCAGTGCAACTGCTTGTCGGCTTCAGAAGGGAGAGGAAAGAGCAGGGAGTGGGGAATTATGAATTATGTAACCATGGAAAAATATTCTAAATAAAACAGAGGGGGAAGGAAATCATACCCCATGATGTTCATCAATTGGGGATTGGCGGAACAAGTTATAGTATATGATTGTGATGGCATAGTATTGTGCTATAAGAAATGACAACTAGGATGGCTTCAGAAAAAAACCTGGAAAGAGTTACATGAACTAATGCAAAGTGAAGTGAGCAGATATTCACATGCCTGCTCTTTCTGCCTTGTGCCTCAGTCTGGTTAAGAACCAACTTCTGTACTGGTGACTGGTGAATGGTTATATTTAGTTGTGGGAAAGTGTCATAGCCAATTGGACAATTTATTAATCACAAAATAACAATAAATCTCTAGCTTTTACACTTCAAAAAAAAAGTGAAGTGAACAGAACCAGGAGAATATCAAACACAGTAAGAGCAAGGTTATAACCATGACCAACTGTGAACCACTTAGCAATTTTAATCAAGACAATAATCCAAAATCATTCTGAAGGATTCATGATGATAAAGGCTATCTGCCATTAGAGGGAGTGATGAACGAATCAATGAATTTTGAATGCAAATTGAAACATACTTTTTTTTTACTTTATTATTCTCAAGGTTTGATTTGGTTTGGGCTTTTTGGTTTGTGTTTTCTTTTGCAACATGGCTAATATGGAAAGGTTTTTCACGACTGCATATTATAATCTACACATCAAAAAATATATCAAATTTTTTACCTTATCAAGGAAAGGGGAAGAAAGAATTTGGAATTCAACAAATTTTTAATGAATGTTTACACATTTAAATGAATTTATATATAATTGAGAAAAATAAAATAGAAATTAAATGTAAAAAAAAAACAAACAAAAATCATAGCCCATTCTTTCCTCCTTTACTCCAGTGTCTGATGAAAAAAATGGCCTTAACCACCATAAACAACTCTTCTTTTTATTCCTCCTCTCATCTTCTGTAAATTGCCCCAACTATAATCCCCTCTTGAATTTTCAGTCTCTTCCTGTCTATCTGTTCCTTCTTTGTAGCCTACAAATGCTTCCAGGTTTTCCCACTCCTTAAAAAAATATCATTCTATCCCACTATTCCTGCTAACAGTCATGTTTTATTTCTTCTTCCCTTTTCAACCAATCTCCTCAGGAAGAGAGAAGAGGGGATACTCATTTTTAAGGGACAAGTAGCAATGTGCCAGATACTGTGTTAAGCACTTTACAGACATCTCATTGGATCCCTGAGAGGTAAGAGCTATTATCCCCATTTTACAGTTGAGGATGTGAGGTAGATAGGTTAAGTGACTTGCCCAGCATCACACAACTAAAAAGCCTCCCAAGCAAGATTTGAATTCTAACTTCAGGTCCAGCTTTACCTATCCACTTTACCACTTTTAGAAAAAGCTATCTACATTTGCTCCCTCTGGGCCCTCTACTTTTATTCTCTTTTTGTTCCTTTGCAACTTGGCTTTCCATCTTATCACTGAACTCAAAGTATTCTCTCCAGAGCTAGTGATTTCTTAATCAGCCTTCTCTCAATTTCTATTCTTCTTGACTCTTGAACACTGCAGAATATCCTCTTCTATGAATTCTCCTCTCTAGGTTTTCATCACCCTTTTCACTCCTAGTTCTCCTATTTGTCTGACCGTTCCTTTAATGGTTTATCTTCCACGTTGCGCCTTCTAAATATAGATGCTCCCCAAAGTTCTGACCTCACCATCTCCCAGAGTTTTACCTAGCATCTCTATGCAGATGACTATAGATCCAGTCCCATCTCTCCCTATTGGACAGTTGGCTATCAGACATCTCAAACTGAATGAGTGAGTAATTCTTTGCATAAACAGGTGTGCCCTCCCCAAGACTGCTCAGGCTGCATATCAATGACATATATGTATGCTCCATGCTTTATAGTGTAAACATGTTCTCAGCTGATCCTTACCGCAATCCCTTGAGGCAGATGATATCTGAGAGCCAAGCATTTCTCCAATGACATCTTTGACTCTCACTTTGTTGGGCTTTATGAGTCATGGGAAGCTTTGAAATGTCAAAAACTTCCACGGCTGCTTCCTATTGTTAAGGGAATAAAGTTCAAAATTCTTTGGGTGCAGAGTGCATAGTTCTTCAAGGGTACAGCCAGGTGGGAAGATAAGGTAAGGTAGCAGGTTGCTGATGCTATTTTCTCTCTCTCTGGGAGAAAGCCTCTAGCAACTCTTGGTCTAGCTGGTCACCAGAGAAAAGAGAAAGTTCATTTCCTCCAGCCTTTTGTATGCGTAGTCCTTTCCTACTCAGAGTGAAATCAGGTTTCATCATCATGCAGTAAACCAATATGGAAGTCAGAGAATCTCTACTAATTCTCTGGAGTGGGAGAGAAAGGTCCCTTTGAGCACCAGGTACTTCCGAAAGCAGGCTCCCCTCTAGAAGGACTGTTTGGCAGTTGCAGGAAGAGCAGAGCTTTGCTGGAAAGGGGACTGGGATCTTCTTAGTGCCCCATTCCCCTGGCCTTCAAGGCCTTTTACAATCTGTCATTGTGCCTTTCTGGCCATACCTTATGCTACTCCTTTCCATGCAACATGGGCTCCAGCCAAATTATTCTTTGTTCCCAAACACACCTCATGCTCTCCCTCATCCACTCCTTTGTCCATTCATGTTCCTCTGCCTGAAATGCCCTCTCCTCTTTTAACTATTGAATTCCTACCCCTGCTTGAACACCCACCTAAGATGCCACTTGCTCCATCATACTTTCCCTGATCCTAGTCAGAAACAAGATACCACCATGAAATTCATGTGTTATGGAGATCTTCAAAGCTTGGATTTTATGAATGAACAGAGAAAGCATTTACAAAGTACCAGACACTGCCCTGAGAGCTGAGAAAAGCTAGATAGGCCCTGCCCTCAAGGAACTAACATTTCAACCAGAGAAGATATGTATATGGGGAGACGTGGCCAAAGAGAAGTGTTTTAGAGGAAGAAGTCAGAGGGAATGATGGCTACAGTAGTTGGGTTTGGAGATGTCCTTATCAGGAATGGGAGTACTGACTGCATTACTGTCCTAAGAACCCAGACTTGGAAGGGAAATGGTGGTGATAATGCCAGATATGTCCTGGAAAGCATGAAGACAGCTGGGAAGTAGCATGGTGACCTGCGACACAATCAAAGAAAGTGAAACATTCACCTCTCAGAGCCCAGATCACAAGGCAGGAGAGAAAGCAAGGGAGACCCTTGGTGCCCAGTTGAAGGTAGAAGCTGGACCATGAACATGGCGGCATCTGGACAAGTCACTAAGTAATCAATACCTATAAAATAGAGATTGTAATAGCGGCTGCCTCCCAGGGTTGTTGTGAGGATCAGCGGAGCCAACACCTGGAAAGCATCTTGCTAACCTTTATATAGACACTAGCTATTATGACTACCCAAAGTTTGCAGCTCTACCCACATTGCTCTGCACACAGTTAGTGCTTAATCAATGCTCATGTTATGAGACATAGTAGAAAGTGGGACACCCGGGTTGGAATCCCATTTGGGCCACTTACTAGTTGCATCACCTTGGAGAAATCCCTCAACCCCTGAGCCTGCTTCTTTGTCTGAATAACAAGGATATCCTGTAACCTCCTGGGGATGACTTTAGGAGGGCCAATCACCTTGTAAGAGGTAGAGGGTCAGGCAAAGGTGAGAAATGAGGAGAATGAAGACAAAGGAGAAGGAGGAGAAGGAGGAGAAGGAGGAGGAGGAGAAGGAAGAGGATGAGGATGAGGAAGAGGAGGAGGAGGAGAAGGAAGAGGATGAGGAGGAAAAGGAGGAGGAGAAGGGAGAGGAGGAGGAGGAGAGAGGAGGAGACAGAGGGAAGCGAAGGAAAAGGCAAGAGAGGTCTGCCAAAGAGAAATGTTTGTTAGACCTGTCTTAGGGAGCCACCACAGGAAACTGAGCTATGAACTTGGCCTTGGGGAAGGATGAATAGCTCCTGTCTCCTCCTCTCCTGAGTGGTCTAGTGAGGTCACCATCTGGTGGGAGGCCCTGATGTATGAGCCCCTTTCATCCCAAAGCTGGCCCAGGCAGGGCTGGGCCCCCGCAGGAATCTGGCCAAGTATTTTTAACCCCACTGTCAGGCGAGGAGGCATCCTGAAGAAAGAGGGCTTGCTAAGGACTCAGCAGAAGAGCTGAGACTGACTGACTCCAGGCTCCCAGCCAGGTCTCCTGCCTGCACAAGCCTGGTCTACTTGACCCCTCTGCCTTAAGTGTTTGAACAAGGGCCAAGGCAGGACTGACCACAGAGGGAGGAATCAAGTGGGGAGGAAGGCCTGGCCTGAGACTTAGCCACAGACATGGATGCCCAGTGCTGCGAGGGTCTGTTGCTAAGCAGAATATGAACTTTCGCAGACAGCATTCTCTAATGAGATGGGCAATATCAGCCTGTGAGCCACCTCTGGGCTCCTGACCAAGGCCCCCAGGGCTTCCCTAGAGTGCTCTCCTCCTCATTCTATGACACATTAGCCACGTATGAGTCTGAGAAGGACCAAGGCTGTCCAAGGCAGCCCAGCTGTGGAGCAGAGAGGTATACTGAGTAGCTTGCCTGCCTGCCTGGTTTTTCCTGGAGAGCTGAGTCTGGGCTGTACCCAGGGGTCTCTGGGTATCATTGCCAGAAAGACCTGAGTTTAATGCACCAGCAGGCCCAGTCTGGGTTAAGGATGCTGCTGGCTGACCTACTGCCCAAGAGGCTCTGGAGACCCATAGCAGGATGGCCAGTAGGACATAGGCTATGTGGCACACAGAGAGGGGGGAGATAGAAAAAGGGAGGGCAGGCCCAAGGATCACTGACTCAGAGAGTACCAGCCACCAGCCACTGGTCATTTCCACAGCTCCTGGAGGACTAGGGTGGGAGTGGGGGGCAAATCCTGGCTCTGCCTTTGGTTCCCGTGTGACTTCCCTCTTTTAAGGAATGAGGCTCTAATAGGACAGGACCATACTTTATTGGATCCCCTGTCTATAATGGATTGCTCCCCACTCCCAGCTAAGTTAAAGCAGTGAGGGTGGGACCCCCATCTCCAGTTCCATCCTGACCTACATTGCAAGCAGCCCCAGGAGACAGGAGCCATTCATCATCCACAGAAAGATACTCCCACATAGGGAAAGTTGTTCAACCAGGAACCTCCCACAGGAAGAGGGGCCCAAGGGTGGTAAGATAGGCAGATAGGCATTTAGGTAAGATCTAAAAAGAAAGGAGAAGATGGAGGAAAGGAAGGAGCATGCAGGTGTTCTCCTGAGTTGGTGGAATTTCTCAACAAATCAGACAAATGCAGCCTATCTCTTGTGGTCATAGGCCATACCAGGTCATGAAATAGACCAGCATAAAGGGTTCCCTGGATGGACAGACCCCAAGGCCCTGCTCTTGGAATCATGGCCACTTTACCTTTAACAAGTTGGCACCAGCATTTTTCAGATTTTTTGGCCTGAGTTTTCATGGGAGAAATTGTGGTTGTAGAGGCCAGAGAACAGGAACAATTGGGTTTGAATCCTGCTTGCCTCAAGATTCTTATTGCTCTGTGACAGAGTAACAGAAAGCTTGTTAAAGGGATGTTCCCCAAAAAGCACAGGTCTAAGCACATCACCCCCTACTCAATAAACTCCAGGGGCTCCCTATTACCTTCAGGATTTAATGCTTCTGTTCAGTATTTAAAGCCTTTCACACTCTGGCCCTGAGCTAACTACCTCACCAGGCTTATTGAGTTATTCAAATTGAGTTGTTACTCAATAATTGAGTTATTCCAGTCTTATTCCCTCCCTCCCTAAAATCTCCCCAAGGCAAATCATTCCTCTAGTGATTGGCCCCTATCTTTAGAGAGTTATTCATTTTGTCTCTTTGAATCCAGTTTCCTCATCCATAAAATGGAGATAATAATAACACCTGCCTCACTGGGCAGGTGAGAGGATCAAATAAGATAACATGTGTAAAGGGCTTATGGAAATGCCTGCTATCAATCCATCACTGCCATCTCTATTGTGATCTTGACTTATATTGTGGTTGTTTAGTCATGTCTGACTCTGTGACCTCATTGGGGGTTTTCTTGGTGGATACTGGAGGATGGCTCACCATTTCCTTCTCCAGCTCATTTTACAGATAAGAAAACCGAGGCAAACTGGGTTAAGTGACTTGCCCAGAGTCACCCAGCTAGTAAGTGTTTGAAGCCAGATTTGAAGTCATTACATTACCTAACTGCCCTTCATTTAAATAACCTCTTTTGTCTTAAATGTTGTCCTTTATGTTTCTGTAGACTGGAGAAATGGTAGTGGGAGGGAGAGAAATAGATTTCTCCTTTGGTCTTTTAGGTTGTCTTTTGGGTGTTAATAGATTGAAGATGAATGAGGATGGACCTGATCGTACAAAAATAATTATAGCTGGGCTTCTTTTGGTGACAAAAAATTGGGAAATGAAGGGTTGTCCCTTCACTGGAGAATAGCTGAACAAATTGTGGTATCTGATGGTGATGGAATACTATTGTGCTGTAAGGAATGATGAACAGGATGATTTCAGAAAGAGCTAAAAAGATCTACGTAAACTGATGCAGAGTGAAATAAGCATTACTGGGAGATCATTGTTCACAGTAATTGAAATATTGTGGGATGATCAAATATACTAACGGCAATATAATGATCCAGGACAATTCTGAGGGACTTATGAAAAGAATACTGTCCACCTCCAGAGAAAGAACTGTTGGAATAGAAATCCAGAAGAAAATATATGATTTATCACTTGTTTATATGGGTATAGGATGTGAGGTTTTGGTTTTACAAAAATGAATAATATGGAAATAGGATTTCAGTGATAATATGTGTATAACCCAGTGGAATTGCTTGTCAACTCTGGAAGTGGGGAGGGAAGAGGGGACAGAGAGAACATGAATTATGTTACTATGGAAAAATATTTCTAAAAATGGACTGAAGATGGCAATGGTGTTCAGGAGGTGGGAAAAAGTTTAATTAGGGTCAACTGAGTAAAATCAATCACTACTTGTTCTAGTCATTTCTTCAGGAAAATTTGTGGTTGGAGAGGAGGGAATTAGCACCATCTGCTGGAGGACAGCTGAAAAACAGGCAGCAGTGAAGCAGGGCTAAGGATGGGACAGTGGCAAAGATTCACAATGCATATAAGTGACGGGGCAGCAGCAGATTGGTGGCACATTGACTAGAGATCTGCCTGTGAAAGAATAATGAAGTGTAGGGCACCAATGTTGAAGAGTCAGTTCTTCTCTTCTTTAAAAAAATTTGTTTAAATGAATATCTTTTGGTTTACATCATTTAAATTTATCCCTGTGTCTCTCTGTTCCCTCTTATAGAGAATCATACATTATATCTTACTGAAGTTTTATGTTTAATGACCATAAACGTATTTCTCTCCCTCTTACCCTGCTCACTCCATTGGAAAAAAGGGGAAAGGAAAAGGAATCCTTTGTAACAAATGGATTTTGTCGCTGAAGCAAAACAAATTCCCTCATTGGCTACATCCAAAAATAAAAGTCTCATTCTGTACCCTGAAGCCATCACTTCTCTTTTGGAACATATATAGCATGTTTTATCATTGGCTTTTTGGAATCCTGGATGGTCATTGTATTGATCACAGTTCTTACAGCTTGCTAAATTGTTTATATTTATGATGTTGTTATTGTATAAATTTTTTCTCCCAGTTTTGCTCATTTCAACCTTCATCACTTTTTTAAAGTCTTCCAAATTGTTCATTTTTGTAATTTTGACATAATAATATAAATCGTTCTCCTGGTTCTGCTCACTTCCCCCTACATCCTTCCATACAACTCTTTCTGTGTCTCTTTGAAATCATCTATTTTCTCATTTCTTTCAGCACAATGATATTTTATCCCATCATTCCATTCATATATCACATTCGGTTTGGCCATTCTCCAATTGATGGGCATTCTTTCAGTTGCCATCATTTTTGGGTTTTGCCACCACAGAAAGAGTTAACTATATTTTTGTACATTTAGGACCTTTCCTTTTTCTTTGATCTCCTTTGGGCACAAGCCAGCAGGGGTAAAGCTGGGTTCAAGGGCCCACACTGTTTGGTATTTTTTTCTATATAATTCCATATCCCTTTCCAAAATTATTATCCACACCTTCACAGTTCTGTGGACAGTGCCTGTTTCCCCACAGCCTCTCCAGCATTTTTTGTCATCCTTGCCAATCTCATAGATGTAAGGTAGAACCTCAGAATTTTATTCGTTGGTATCTCTTTAATTAGTAGTGACTTGGGGCATTTTTAAGCCCTTACCTTTCTTCTTAGTATTAATACTAAGTATTGGTTCCAAGGCAGAAGAGTGGTAAGGGCTGAGCAATGGGAATTAAGTGACTTGTCCAGGGTCACATACCTAGGAAGTATCTGAGGCCAGATCTGAATCCAAGTCTTCCTGACTCTAGGCCCAGCACTCTATCCACTGTACCATCTCCCTGCCTCAGGTTTCCCAGGTCTCTAAGCAATTAATTAACCTAATGATGATGGACAACTCACCTAAACATTTGGCTTCCTCTTTTATGAAAGAAGCATTTAAAGGCCTCCAAAATTAGTGCTTGTTGGGTATAGAATAACTAGGGAATGGATAGAACTTTAGTTGTATCCATTATCAACTGGACTCCCAGGAACCTTCACTCTTTCTGGCTCGGTCTTCACCTGGAAATTTTAAGATTTGGACTAAATTGTCTATAAGTTTCCTTCCAACTCCAGCATCCATGATATGTGCTTTAAGGTCCTTCCCAGCTTTCGCAGTCCATATTATTGTCCATTGACTCCCAATCTCCTTATCTCACCCAGGCTGGAAGTTCAGTGGTTACTTAAAGGTCTAATCTCATTGCTGATTCCATGGAGGCTCTGACCTGACTGCCCCATTGACCTGTAACAGTTTTTGTTCCAGAGTGTTTTCTGTGCTGCTCGCTTACCCTTGCCTTGCCATGTTGGTGTCAGACAATGCAGTCACTCCATTGACTTGAGTCCTACCAAAATAACAGCTCATAACTCCCAAATGCAAACAACTGTAGTAGCTTCAGCCTCTCTAGTAGCCAAGATGATAAACATGTACCACACCATTCCATTTTGTAGGGTCCCTTCCAACTTTGGTATCTCATGTTCTAGGTTCTAAGGTCTCTTCTAGTTCTATGGGCTCCTTCCAGTTCTGGCATTCCATCTTCTGGGTTCTAAGATCTCTTTTAGCTCTGACATTCTATGTTGTAAGACCTGTCCCAGATCTGGTACTCTTTATTCTAAGGACCCCACCTTCCCCCACACCTGCCCTGCTTCTGTCATTTCATGTTGTGTATTCTAAGGTTTCTTCCAGTCCTGGCACTTTTTATTCTTAGATCCATCCCCTCCAGTTTGGTCATTCCGTATTCTACTCTATAGAGCCCCATCCAATTCTGATGTCCTGTTATGGTCAAAGGATATTTCCTGAGCTAACTTCTTGGTTCTTTTATCTCAGTTTCCTCTGAGCCTTCCCCACTTCCCAGAAGCCTTTATGTCCTGGAAGATCACTGAACCCCTGTCTGGAACCCCTACTTCTGAGCACTTAGTTCTTCCCAGAATCTTCATTTTAAGGAAAATGCCAAGATAAGCCACACTTATACCTTTGCTCCTCTCCAATCTCTGCTCCTGACTCTCTAGACACTTTTTCTAGGATGCCTGGGTGCAGGTAGGTATCTTCTTCCCCAGCCCACCACTCTCTCCACTTCACGCCTTCTGCTCTTTTCCTGTACTGTCGTCCCTTTTAGAACAGAAGCTCCTTAAAATCATGAATTGTCTTTGTTGTGCTTGCATGTGTATCCCTTGGATTTAGCACCATCCCCAGCACAAAGTAACTGCTTCAAAGTGCTTGTAGACTTGCTTCTAAGTTGTCAGGCTTTTTGCTCCAAGGTCCTGTCTAGTTTTGCCTTTGGAGAAGTCTCTGAGCCTCCTGCTCTTTGGTTTAGCCAGAGTCAAACTGATCCACCCCTACCCCCAGCCTTTTGCACAGAACAGGGATGGGGGCTTCTTCTGTTCTCTCTCTCTCTCTCTCTCTCTCTCTCTCTCTCTCTCTCTCTCTCTCTCTCTCTCTCT